>NW_028154737.1:0-282500 GCF_963457635.1 Microchirus variegatus
CAGTGACTTAACTTTTTATTCAAAAAAGACCCAAAAGTATCTTGGAATGTCTTGAAATTGTACACAGTCATAGTCAAGCATGCCTGAACAAGAATCCGTTGAATATATTTGCATATCTCTTGAAGAATATTTTTAATGAACTTTTGAAAATCAGGAAAGCGATCCATGCACTTGGACATTCCAAGTATATTGGAATGTCTTGAAATTGTACTCAGTCATAGTCAACGACGCCCTGAACAAGAATCCGTTGAAAATATTTGCATATCGCTTCAGGAATATTTTAAATGAATTTTTGAAAATCAGGAAAGCGATCCATGCACTTGGACATTCCAAGTATGTTGGAATGTCTTGAAATTGTACTCATTCATAGTCAACGACGCCCTGAACAAGAATCCGTTGAAAATATTTGCATATCGCTTAAGGAATATTTTAATGAATTTTTGAAAATCAGGAAAGCGATCCATGCACTTAGGCAGTGACTCAACTTTTTCGTCAAAAAAGACCCAAAAGTATCTTGGAATGTCTTGAAATTGTACACAGTCATAGTCAAGCATGCCTGACAAGAAACCGTTGAATATATTTGCATATCTCTTGAAGAATATTTTAATGAACTTTGAAAATCCGGAAAGCGATCCATGCACTTGGACATTCCAAGTATGTTGGAATGTCTTGAAATTGTACTCAGTCATAGTCAACGACGCCCTGAACAAGAATCCGTTGAAAATATTTGCATATCTCTTGAAGAATATTTTTAATGAATTTTGAAATCCGAAAAGCGATCCATGCACTTGGACATTCCAAGTATGGTGGAATGTCTTGAAATTGTACTCAGTCATAGTCAACGACGCTCCGAACAAGATCAATTGAAAATATTTGCATATCTCTTAAGGAATATTTTTAATGAATTTTTGAAAATGAGGAAAGTCTGTGCACTTAGGCAGTGACTTAACTTTTTTGTCAAAAAAGACCCCAAAAGTATCTTGGAATGTCTTGAAATTGTACACAGTCATAGTCAAGCATGCCCTGAACAAGAATCCGTTGAATATATTTGCATATCTCTTGAAGAATATTTTTAATGAACTTTTGAAAATCAGGGAAAGCGATCCATGTACTTGGACATTCAAAGTATGTTGGAATGTCTTGAAATTGTACTCGGTCATAGTCAACGACGCCCTGAACAAGAATTCGTTGAAAATATTTGCATATCGCTTAAGGAATATTTTTAATGAATTTTTGAAAATCAAGAAAGCGATCCATGCACTTAGGCAGTGACTTAACTTTTTCGTCAAAAAAGACCCAAAAGTATCTTGGAATGTCTTGAAATTGTACACAGTCATAGTCAAGCATGCCCTAAACAAGAATCCGTTGAATATATTTGCATATCTCTTGAAGAATATTTTTAATGAATTTTTGAAAATCCGAAAAGCGATCCATGCACTTGGACATTCCAAGTATGTTGGAATGTCTTGAAATTGTACTCAGTCATAGTCAACGACGCTCTGAACAAGAATCAATTGAAAATATTTGCATATCTCTTAAGGAATATTTTTAATGAATTTTTGAAAATGATGAAAGTCTGTGCACTTAGGCAGTGACTTAACTTTTTATTCAAAAAAGACCCCAAAAGTATCTTGAATGTCTTGAAATTGTACACAGTCATAGTCAAGCATGCCCTGAACAAGAACCTGTTGAATATATTTTGCATATCTCTTGAATAATATTTTTAATGAATTTTTGAAAATCCGGAAAGCGATCCATGCACTTAGGCAGTGACTTAACTTTTTCGTCAAAAAAGACCCCAAAAGTATCTTGGAATGTCTTGAAATTGTACACAGTCATAGTCAAGCATGCCTCTGAACAAGAAACCGTTGAATATATTTGCATATCTCTTGAAGAATATTTTTAATGAACTTTTGAAAATCCGGAAAGCGATCCATGCACTTGGACATTCCAAGTATCTTGGAATGTCTTGAAATTGTACACAGTCATAGTCAAGCATGCCCTGAACAAGAAACCGTTGAATATATTTGCATATCTCTTGAAGAATATTTTTAATGAACTTTTTAAAATCCGGAAAGCGATCCATGCACTTAGGCAGTGACTTAACTTTTTCGTCAAAAAAGACCCCAAAAGTATCTTGGAATGTCTTGAAATTGTACACAGTCATAGTCAAGCATGCCCTGAACAAGAATCCATTGAATATATTTGCATATCTCTTGAAGAATATTTTTAATGAATTTTTGAAAATCCGAAAAGCGATCCATGCACTTGGACATTCCAAGTATGTTGGAATGTCTTGAAATTGTACTCAGTCATAGTCAACGACGCTCTGAACAAGAATCAATTGAAAATATTTGCATATCTCTTAAGGAATATTTTGAATGAATTTTTGAAAATGAGGAAAGTCTGTGCACTTAGGCAGTGACTTAACTTTTTTGTCAAAAAAGACCCCAAAAGTATCTTGGAATGTCTTGAAATTGTACACAGTCATAGTCAAGCATGCCCTGAACAAGAATCCGTTGAATATATTTGCATATCTCTTGAAGAATATTTTTAATGAACTTTTGAAAATCAGGAAAGCGATCCATGTACTTGGACATTCAAAGTATGTTGGAATGTCTTGAAATTGTACTCGGTCATAGTCAACGACGCCCTGAACAAGAATCCGTTGAAAATATTTGCATATCGCTTAAGGAATATTTTTAATGAATTTTTGAAAATCAGGAAAGCGATCCATGCACTTAGGCAGTGACTTAACTTTTTCGTCAAAAAAGACCCCAAAAGTATCTTGGAATGTCTTGAAATTGTACACAGTCATAGTCAAGCATGCCCTGAACAAGAATCCGTTGAATATATTTGCATATCTCTTGAAGAATATTTTTAATGAATTTTTGAAAATCAGGAAAGCGATCCATGCACTTGGACATTCCAAGTATGTTGGAATGTCTTGAAATTGTACTCAGTCATAGTCAACGACGCCCTGAACAAGAATCCGTTAAAAATATTTGCATATCTCTTAAGGAATATTTTTAATGAATTTTTGAAAATCAGGAAAGCGATCCATGCACTTAGGCAGTGACTTAACTTTTTCGTCAAAAAAGACCCCAAAAGTATCTTGGAATGTCTTGAAATTGTACACAGTCATAGTCAAGCATGCCCTGAACAAGAATCCGTTGAATATATTTGCATATCTCTTGAAGAATATTTTTAATGAATTTTTGAAAGTCCGAAAAGCGATCCATGCACTTGGACATTCCAAGTATGTTGGAATGTCTTGAAATTGTACTCAGTCATAG
This sequence comes from Microchirus variegatus, assembly GCF_963457635.1. NCBI lineage: Eukaryota > Metazoa > Chordata > Actinopteri > Pleuronectiformes > Soleidae > Microchirus > Microchirus variegatus. The sequence goes on from NW_028154737.1 coordinate 3,297, forward strand.
TCAACGACGCTCTGAACAAGAATCAATTGAAAATATTTGCATATCTCTTAAGGAATATTTTTAATGAATTTTTGAAAATGAGGAAAGTCTGTGCACTTAGGCAGTGACTTAACTTTTTCGGCAAAAAAGACCCCAAAGGTATCTTGGAATGTCTTGAAATTGTACACAGTCATAGTCAAGCATGCCCTGAACAAGAATCCGTTGAATATATTTGCATATCTCTTGAAGAATATTTTTAATGAACTTTTGAAAATCAGGAAAGCGATCCATGCACTTGGACATTCCAAGTATGTTGGAATGTCTTGAAATTTTACTCAGTCATAGTCAACGACGCCCTGAACAAGAATCCGTTGAAAATATTTGCATATCGCTTAAGGAATATTTTTAATGAATTTTTGAAAATCAGGAAAGCGATCCATGCACTTAGGCAGTGACTTAACTTTTTTGTCAAAAAAGACCCCAAAAGTATCTTGGAATGTCTTGAAATTGTACACAGTCATAGTCAAGCATGCCCTGAACAAGAATCCGTTGAATATATTTGCATATCTCTTGAAGAATATTTTTAAAGAATTTCTGAAAATCAGGAAAGCGATCCATGCACTTAGGCAGTGACTTAACTTTTTCGTCAAAAAAGACCCCAAAAGTATCTTGGAATGTCTTGAAATTGTACACAGTCATAGTCAAGAATGCCCTGAACAAGAATCCGTTGAATATATTTGCATATCTCTTGAAGAATATTTTTAATGAATTTTTGAAAATCTGGAAAGCGATCCATGCACTTGGACATTCCAAGTATGTTGGAATGTCTTGAAATTGTACTCGGTCATACTCAACGACGCCCTGAACAAGAATCCATTGAAAATATTTGCATATCTCTTAAGGAATATTTTTAATGAATTTTTGAAAATGATGAAAGTCTGTGCACTTAGGCAGTGACTTAACTTTTTATCCAAAAAAGACCCCAAAGGTATCTTGGAATGTCTTGAAATTGTACACAGTCATAGTCAAGCATGCCCTGAACAAGAATCCGTTGAATATATTTGCATATCTCTTGAAGAATATTTTTAATGAACTTTTGAAAATCAGGAAAGTGATCCATGCACTTGGACATTCCAAGTATGTTGGAATGTCTTGAAATTGTACTCAGTCATAGTCAACGACGCCCTGAACAAGAATCCGTTGAAAATATTTGCATATCGCTTAAGGAATATTTTTAATGAATTTTTGAAAATCAGGAAAGCGATCCATGCACTTAGGCAGTGACTTAACTTTTTTGTCAAAAAAGACCCCAAAAGTATCTTGGAATGTCTTGAAATTGTACACAGTCATAGTCAAGCATGCCCTGAACAAGAATCCGTTGAATATATTTGCATATCTCTTGAAGAATATTTTTAATGAACTTTTGAAAATCAGGAAAGCGATCCATGCACTTGGACATTACAAGTATGTTGGAATGTTTTGAAATTGTACTCAGTCATAGTCAACGACGCCCTGAACAAGAATCCGTTGAAAATATTTGCATATCGCTTAAGGAATATTTTTAATGAATTTTTGAAAATCAGGAAAGCGATCCATGCACTTAGGCAGTGACTTAACTTTTTATTCAAAAAAGACCCCAAAAGTATCTTGGAATGTCTTGAAATTGTACACAGTCATAGTCAAGCATGCCCTGAACAAGAATCCGTTGAATATATTTGCATATCTCTTGAAGAATATTTTTAATGAATTTTTGAAAATCAGGAAAAGCGATCCATGCACTTGGACATTCCAAGTATGTTGGAATGTCTTGAAATTGTACTCAGTCATAGTCAACGACGCCCTGAACAAGAATCAATTGAAAATATTTGTATATCTCTTAAGGAATATTTTTAATGAATTTTTGAAAATGAGGAAAGTCTGTGCACTTTGGCAGTGACTTAACTTTTTATTCAAAAAAGACCCCAAAAGTATCTTGGAATGTCTTGAAATTGTACACAGTCATAGTCAAGCATGCCCTGAACAAGAATCCGTTGAATATATTTGCATATCTCTTGAAGAATATTTTTAATGAACTTTTGAAAATCAGGAAATTGATCCATGCACTTGGACATTCCAAGTATGTTGGAATGTCTTGAAATTGTACTCAGTCATAGTCAACGACGCCCTGAACAAGAATCCGTTGAAAATATTTGCATATCGCTTAAGGAATATTTTTAATGAATTTTTGAAAATCAGGAAAGCGATCCATGCACTTAGGCAGTGACTTAACTTTTTCGTCAAAAAAGACCCCAAAAGTATCTTGGAATGTCTTGAAATTGTACACAGTCATAGTCAAGCATGCCCTGAACAAGAAGCTGTTGAATATATTTGCATATCTCTTGAAGAATATTTTTAATGAATTTTTGAAAATCCGGAAAGCTATCCATGCACTTGGACATTCCAAGTAAGTTGGAATGTCTTGAAATTGTACTCAGTCATAGTCAACGACGCCCTGAACAAGAATCTATTGAAAATATTTGCATATCTCTTAAGGAATATTTTTAATGAATTTTTGAAAATGAGGAATTTCTGTGCACTTAGGCAGTGACTTAACTTTTTATTCAAAAAAGACCCCAAAAGTATCTTGGAATGTCTTGAAATTGTAGACAGTCATAGTCAAGCATGCCCTGAACAAGAATCCGTTGAATATATTTGCATATCGCTTAAGGAATATTTTTAATGAATTTTTGAAAATCAGGAAAGCGATCCATGCACTTGGACATTCCAAGTATGTTGGAATGTCTTGAAATTGTACTCAGTCATAGTCAACGACGCCCTGAACAAGAATCCGTTGAAAATATTTGCATATCGCTTCAGGAATATTTTAAATGAATTTTTGAAAATCAGGAAAGCGATCCATGCACTTAGGTAGTGACTTAACTTTTTTGTCAAAAAAGACCCCAAAAGTATCTTGGAATGTCTTGAAATTGTACACAGTCATAGTCAAGCATGCCCTGAACAAGAATCCGTTGAATATATTTGCATATCTCTTGAAGAATATTTTTAATGAACTTTTGAAAATCAGGAAAGCGATCCATGCACTTGGACATTCCAAGTATGTTGGAATGTCTTGAAATTGTACTCAGTCATAGTCAACGACGCCCTGAACAAGAATCCGTTGAAAATATTTGCATATCGCTTAAGGAATATTTTTAATGAATTTTTGAAAATCAGGAAAGCGATCCATGCACTTAGGCAGTGACTTAACTTTTTCGTCAAAAAAGACCCCAAAAGTATCTTGGAATGTCTTGAAATTGTACACAGTCATAGTCAAGCATGCCCTGAACAAGAATCCGTTGAATATATTTGCATATCTCTTGAAGAATGTTTTTAATGAATTTTTGAAAATCCGAAAAGTGATCCATGCACTTGGACATTCCAAGTATGTTGGAATGTCTTGAAATTGTACTCAGTCATAGTCAACGACGATCTGAACAAGAATCAATTGAAAATATTTGCATATCTCTTAAGGAATATTTTTAATGAATTTTTGAAAATGAGGAAAGTCTGTGCACTTAGGCAGTGACTTAACTTTTTATTCAAAAAAGACCCCAAAAGTATCTTGGAATGTCTTGAAATTGTTCACAGTCATAGTCAAGCATGCCCTGAACAAGAATCCGTTGAATATATTTGCATATCTCTTGAAGAATATTTTTAATGAACTTTTGAAAATCAGGAAAGCGATCCATGTACTTGGACATTCAAAGTATGTTGGAATGTCTTGAAATTGTACTCGGTCACAGTCAACGACGCCCTGAACAAGAATCCATTGAAAATATTTGCATATCTCTTAAGGAATATTTTTAATGAATTTTTGAAAATGATGAAAGTCTGTGCACTTAGGCAGTGACTTAACTTTTTATTCAAAAAAGACCACAAAGGTATCTTGGAATGTCTTGAAATTGTACACAGTCATAGTCAAGCATGCCCTGAACAAGAATCCGTTGAATATATTTGCATATCTCTTGAAGAATATTTTTAATGAACTTTTGAAAATCAGGAAAGCGATCCATGCACTTGGACATTCCAAGTATGTTGGAATGTCTTGAAATTGTACTCAGTCATAGTCAACGACGCCCTGAACAAGAATCCGTTGAAAATATTTGCATATCGCTTAAGGAATATTTTTAATGAATTTTAGAAAATCAGGAAAGCGATCCATGCACTTAGGCAGTGACTTAACTTTTTTGTCAAAAAAGACCCCAAAAGTATCTTGGAATGTCTTGAAATTGTACACAGTCATAGTCAAGCATGCCCTGAACAAGAATCCGTTGAATATATTTGCATATCTCTTGAAGAATATTTTTAATGAACTTTTGAAAATCAGGAAAGCGATCCATGCACTTGGACATTCCAAGTATGTTGGAATGTCTTGAAATTGTACTCAGTCATAGTCAACGACGCCCTGAACAAGAATCCGTTGAAAATATTTGCATATCGTTTAAGGAATATTTTTAAAGAATTTCTGAAAATCAGGAAAGCGATCCATGCACTTAGGCAGTGACTTAACTTTTTCGTCAAAAAAGACCCCAAAAGTATCTTGGAATGTCTTGAAATTGTACACAGTCATAGTCAAGAATGCCCTGAACAAGAATCCGTTGAATATATTTGCATATCTCTTGAAGAATATTTTTAATGAATTTTTGAAAATCCGGAAAGCGATCCATGCACTTGGACATTCCAAGTATGTTGGAATGTCTTGAAATTGTACTCGGTCATAGTCAACGACGCCCTGAACAAGAATCCATTGAAAATATTTGCATATCTCTTAAGGAATATTTTTAATGAATTTTTGAAAATGATGAAAGTCTGTGCACTTAGGCAGTGACTTAACTTTTTATTCAAAAAAGACCCCAAAGGTATCTTGGAATGTCTTGAAATTGTACACAGTCATAGTCAAGCATGCCCTGAACAAGAATCCGTTGAATATATTTGCATATCTCTTGAAGAATATTTTTAATGAACTTTTGAAAATCAGGAAAGCGATCCATGCACTTGGACATTCCAAGTATGTTGGAATGTCTTGAAATTGTACTCAGTCATAGTCAACGACGCCCTGAACAAGAATCCGTTGAAAATATTTGCATATCGCTTAAGGAATATTTTTAATGAATTTTTGAAAATCAGGAAAGCGATCCATGCACTTAGGCAGTGACTTAACTTTTTTGTCAAAAAAGACCCCAAAAGTATCTTGGAATGTCTTGAAATTGTACACAGTCATAGTCAAGCATGCCCTGAACAAGAATCCGTTGAATATATTTGCATATCTCTTGAAGAATATTTTTAATGAATTTTTGAAAATCCGAAAAGCGATCCATGCACTTGGACATTCCAAGTATGTTGGAATGTCTTGAAATTGTACTCAGTCATAGTCAACGACGCCCTGAACAAGAATCAATTGAAAATATTTGCATATCTCTTAAGGAATATTTTTAATGAATTTTTGAAAATGATGAAAGTCTGTGCACTTAGGCAGTGACTTAACTTTTTATTCAAAAAAGACCACAAAGGTATCTTGGAATGTCTTGAAATTGTACACAGTCATAGTCAAGCATGCCCTGAACAAGAATCCGTTGAATATATTTGCATATCTCTTGAAGAATATTTTTAATGAACTTTTGAAAATCAGGAAAGCGATCTATGCACTTGGACATTCCAAGTATGTTGGAATGTCTTGAAATTGTACTCAGTCATAGTCAACGACGCCCTGAACAAGAATCCGTTGAAAATATTTGCATATCGCTTAAGGAATATTTTTAATGAATTTTTGAAAATCAGGAAAGCGATCCATGCACTTAGGCAGTGACTTAACTTTTTTGTCAAAAAAGACCCCAAAAGTATCTTGGAATGTCTTGAAATTGTACACAGTCATAGTCAAGCATGCCCTGAACAAGAATCCGTTGAATATATTTGCATATCTCTTGAAGAATATTTTTAATGAACTTTTGAAAATCAGGAAAGCGATCCATGCACTTGGACATTCCAAGTATGTTGGAATGTCTTGAAATTGTACTCAGTCATAGTCAACGACGCCCTGAACAAGAATCCGTTGAAAATATTTGCATATCGTTTAAGGAATATTTTTAAAGAATTTCTGAAAATCAGGAAAGCGATCCATGCACTTAGGCAGTGACTTAACTTTTTCGTCAAAAAAGACCCCAAAAGTATCTTGGAATGTCTTGAAATTGTACACAGTCATAGTCAAGAATGCCCTGAACAAGAATCCGTTGAATATATTTGCATATCTCTTGAAGAATATTTTAAATGAATTTTTGAAAATCCGGAAAGCGATCCATGCACTTGGACATTCCAAGTATGTTGGAATGTCTTGAAATTGTACTCGGTCATAGTCAACGACGCCCTGAACAAGAATCCATTGAAAATATTTGCATATCTCTTAAGGAATATTTTTAATGAATTTTTGAAAATGATGAAAGTCTGTGCACTTAGGCAGTGACTTAACTTTTTATTCAAAAAAGACCCCAAAGGTATCTTGGAATGTCTTGAAATTGTACACAGTCATAGTCAAGCATGCCCTGAACAAGAATCCGTTGAATATATTTGCATATCTCTTGAAGAATATTTTTAATGAACTTTTGAAAATCAGGAAAGCGATCCATGCACTTGGACATTCCAAGTATGTTGGAATGTCTTGAAATTGTACTCAGTCATAGTCAACGACGCCCTGAACAAGAATCCGTTGAAAATATTTGCATATCGCTTAAGGAATATTTTTAATGAATTTTTGAAAATCAGGTGAGCGATCCATGCACTTAGGCAGTGACTTAACTTTTTTGTCAAAAAAGACCCCAAAAGTATCTTGGAATGTCTTGAAATTGTACACAGTCATAGTCAAGCATGCCCTGAACAAGAATCCGTTGAATATATTTGCATATCTCTTGAAGAATATTTTTAATGAATTTTTGAAAATCCGAAAAGCGATCCATGCACTTGGACATTCCAAGTATGTTGGAATGTCTTTAAATTGTACTCAGTCATAGTCAACGACGCCCTGAACAAGAATCCGTTGAAAATATTGGCATATCGCTTAAGGAATATTTTTAATGAATTTTTGAAAATCAGGAAAGCGATCCATGCACTTCGGCAGTGACTTAACTTTTTTGTCAAAAAAGACCCCAAAAGTATCTTGGAATGTCTTGAAATTGTACACAGTCATAGTCAAGCATGCCCTGAACAAGAATCCGTTGAATATATTTGCATATCTCTTGAAGAATATTTTTAATGAATTTTTGAAAATCCGAAAAGCGATCCATGCACTTGGACATTCCAAGTATGTTGGAATGTCTTTAAATTGTACTCAGTCATAGTCAACGACGCCCTGAACAAGAATCAATTGAAAATATTTGCATATCTCTTAAGGAATATTTTTAATGAATTTTTGAAAATGAGGAAAGTCTGTGCACTTAGGCAGTGACTTAACTTTTTATTCAAAAAAGACCCCAAAAGTATCTTGGAATGTCTTGAAATTGTACACAGTCATAGTCAAGCATGCCCTGAACAAGAATCCGTTGAATATATTTGCATATCTCTTGAAGAATATTTTTAATGAACTTTTGAAAATCAGGAAAGCGATCCATGCACTTGGACATTCCAAGTATGTTGGAATGTCTTGAAATTGTACTCAGTCATAGTCAACGACGCCCTGAACAAGAATCCGTTGAAAATATTTGCATATCGTTTAAGGAATATTTTTAAAGAATTTCTGAAAATCAGGAAAGCGATCCATGCACTTAGGCAGTGACTTAACTTTTTCGTCAAAAAAGACCCCAAAAGTATCTTGGAATGTCTTGAAATTGTACACAGTCATAGTCAAGAATGCCCTGAACAAGAATCCGTTGAATATATTTGCATATCTCTTGAAGAATATTTTTAATGAATTTTTGAAAATCCGGAAAGCGATCCATGCACTTGGACATTCCAAGTATGTTGGAATGTCTTGAAATTGTACTCAGTCATAGTCAACGACGCCCTGAACAAGAATCCGTTGAAAATATTTGCATATCGCTTAAGGAATATTTTTAATGAATTTTTGAAAATCAGGAAAGTGATCCATGCACTTAGGCAGTGACTTAACTTTTTCGTCAAAAAAGACCCCAAAAGTATCTTGGAATGTCTTGAAATTGTACACAGTCATAGTCAAGCATGCCCTGAACAAGAATCCGTTGAATATATTTGCATATCTCTTGAAGAATATTTTTAATGAACTTTTGAAAATCAGGAAAGCGATCCATGCACTTGGACATTCCAAGTATGTTAGAATGTCTTGAAATTGTACTCAGTCATAGTCAACAACGCCCTGAACAAGAATCCGTTGAAAATATTTGCATATCGTTTAAGGAATTTTTTTTAAGAATTTCTGAAAATCAGGAAAGCGATCCATGCACTTAGGCAGTGATTTAACTTTTTCGTCAAAAAAGACCCCAAAAGTATCTTGGAATGTCTTGAAATTGTACACAGTCATAGTCAAGCATGCCCTGAACAAGAATCCGTTGAATATATTTGCATATCTCTTGAAGAATATTTTTAATGAATTTTTGAAAATCAGGAAAGCGATCCATGCACTTGGACATTCCAAGTATGTTGGAATGTCTTGAAATTGTACTCAGTCATAGTCAACGACGCCCTGAACAAGAATCCGTTGAAAATATTTGCATATCGCTTAAGGAATATTTTTAATGAATTTTTGAAAATCAGGAAAGCGATCCATGCATTTAGGCAGTGACTTAACTTTTTATTCAAAAAAGACCCCAAAAGTATCTTGGAATGTCTTGAAATTGTACACAGTCATAGTCAAGCATGCCCTGAACAAGAATCCGTTGAATATATTTGCATATCTCTTGAAGAATATTTTGAATGAACTTTTGAAAATCAGGAAATTGATCCATGCACTTGGACATTCCAAGTATGTTGGAATGTCTTGAAATTGTACTCGGTCATAGTCAACGACGCCCTGAACAAGAATCCATTGAAAATATTTGCATATCGCTTAAGGAATATTTTTAATGAATTTTTGAAAATGATGAAAGTCTGTGCACTTAGGCAGTGACTTAACTTTTTATTCAAAAAAGACCCCAAAAGTATCTTGGAATGTCTTGAAATTGTACACAGTCATAGTCAAGCTTGCCCTGAACAAGAATCCGTTGAATATATTTGCATATCTCTTGAAGAATATTTTTAATGAACTTTTGAAAATCAGGAAAGCGATCCATGCACTTGGACATTCCAAGTATGTTGGAATGTCTTGAAATTGTACTCAGTCATAGTCAACGACGCCCTGAACAAGAATCCATTGAAAATATTTGCATATCGTTTAAGGAATATTTTTAAAGAATTTTTGAAAATGATGAAAGTCTGTGCACTTAGGCAGTGACTTAACTTTTTATTCAAAAAAGACCCCAAAGGTATCTTGGAATGTCTTGAAATTGTACACAGTCATAGTCAAGCATGCCCTGAACAAGAATCCGTTGAATATATTTGCATATCTCTTGAAGAATATTTTTAATGAACTTTTGAAAATCAGGAAAGCGATCCATGCACTTGGACATTCCAAGTATGTTGGAATGTTTTGAAATTGTACTCAGTCATAGTCAACGACGCCCTGAACAAGAATCCATTGAAAATATTTGCATATCGCTTAAGGAATATTTTTAATGAATTTTTGAAAATCAGGAAAGCGATCCATGCACTTCGGCAGTGACTTAACTTTTTCGTCAAAAAAGACCCCAAAAGTATCTTGGAATGTCTTGAAATTGTACACAGTCATAGTCAAGCATGCCCTGAACAAGAATCCGTTGAATATATTTGCATATCTCTTGAAGAATATTTTTAATGAACTTTTGAAAATCAGGAAAGCGATCCATGCACTTGGACATTCCAAGTATGTTGGAATGTCTTGAAATTGTACTCAGTCATAGTCAACGATGCCCTGAACAAGAATCCGTTGAAAAAATTTGCATATCGTTTAAGGAATATTTTTAAAGAATTTCTGAAAATCAGGAAAGCGATCCATGCACTTAGGCAGTGACTTAACTTTTTCGTCAAAAAAGACCCCAAAAGTATCTTTGAATGTCTTGAAATTGTACTCAGTCATAGTCAACAACGCCCTGAACAAGAATCCATTGAAAATATTTGCATATCTCTTAAGGAATATTTTTAATGAATTTTTGAAAATGAGGAAAGTCTGTGCACTTAGGCAGTGACTTAACTTTTTATTCAAAAAAGACCCCAAAAGTATCTTGGAATGTCTTGAAATTGTACACAGTCATAGTCAAGCATGCCCTGAACAAGAATCTGTTGAATATATTTGCATATCTCTTGAAGAATATTTTTAATGAACTTTTGAAAATCAGGAAAGCGATCCATGCACTTGGACATTCCAAGTATGTTGGAATGTTTTGAAATTGTACTCAGTCATAGTCAAGGATGGCCTGAACAAGAATCCGTTGAAAATATTTGCATATTGCTTAAGGAATATTTTTAATGAATTTTTGAAAATCAGGAAAGCGATCCATGCACTTAGGCAGTGACTTAACTTTTTATTCAAAAAAGACCCCAAAAGTATCTTGGAATGTCTTGAAATTGTACACAGTCATAGTCAAGCATGCCCTGAACAAGAATCCGTTGAATATATTTGCATATCTCTTGAAGAATATTTTTAATGAATTTTTGAAAATCAGAAAAGCGATCCATGCACTTGGACATTCCAAGTATGTTGGAATGTCTTGAAATTGTACTCAGTCATAGTCAACGACGCCCTGAACAAGAATCAATTGAAAATATTTGCATATCTCTTAAGGAATATTTTTAATGAATTTTTGAAAATGGGGAAAGTCTGTGCACTTCGGCAGTGACTTAACTTTTTATTCAAAAAAGACCCCAAAAGTATCTTGCAATGTCTTGAAATTGTACACAGTCATAGTCAAGCATGCCCTGAACAAGAATCCGTTGAATATATTTGCATATCTCTTGAAGAATATTTTTAATGAACTTTTGAAAATCAGGAAAGCGATCCATGCACTTGGACATTCCAAGTATGTTGGAATGTCTTGAAATTGTACTCAGTCATAGTCAACGACGCCCTGAACAAGAATCCATTGAAAATATTTGCATATTGTTTAAGGAATATTTTTAAAGAATTTCTGAAAATCAGGAAAGCGATCCATGCACTTAGGCAGTGACTTAACTTTTTATTCAAAAAAGACCCCAAAAGTATCTTGGAATGTCTTGAAATTGTACACAGTCATAGTCAAGCATGCCCTGAACAAGAATCCGTTGAATATATTTGCATATCTCTTGAAGAATATTTTTAATGAACTTTTGAAAATCAGGAAATTGATCCATGCACTTGGACATTCCAAGTATGTTGGAATGTCTTGAAATTGTACTCAGTCATAGTCAACGACGCCCTGAACAAGAATCCGTTGAAAATATTTGCATATCGCTTAAGAAATATTTTTAATGAATTTTTGAAAATGAGGAATTTCTGTGCACTTAGGCAGTGACTTAACTTTTTATTCAAAAAAGACCCCAAAAGTATCTTGGAATGTCTTGAAATTGTACTCAGTCATAGTCAACGACGCCCTGAACAAGAATCCGTTGAAAATATTTGCATATCGCTTAAGGAATATTTTTAATGAATTTTTGAAAATCAGGAAAGCGATCCATGCACTGAGGCAGTGACTTAACTTTTTCGTCAAAAAAGACCCCAAAAGTATCTTGGAATGTCTTGAAATTGTACACAGTCATAGTCAACGACGATCTGAACAAGAATCAATTGAAAATATTTGCATATCTCTTAAGGAATATTTTTAATGAATTTTTGAAAATGAGGAAAGCGATCCATGCACTTGGACATTCCAAGTATGTTGGAATGTCTTGAAATTGTACTCAGTCATAGTCAACGACGCCCTGAACAAGAATCCATTGAAAATATTTGCATATCTCTTAAGGAATATTTTTAATGAATTTTTGAAAATGAGGAAAGTCTGTGCACTTAGGCAGTGACTTAACTTTTTATTCAAAAAAGACCCCAAAAGTATCTTTGAATGTCTTGAAATTGTACACAGTCATAGTCAAGCATGCCCTGAACAAGAATCCGTTGAATATATTTGCATATCTCTTAAGGAATATTTTTAATGAATTTCTGAAAATGAGGAAAGTCTGTGCACTTAGGCAGTGACTTAACTTTTTATTCAAAAAAGACCCCAAAAGTATCTTGGAATGTCTTGAAATTGTACACAGTCATAGTCAAGCATGCCCTGAACAAGAATCCGTTGAATATATTTGCATATCTCTTGAAGAATATTTTTATAGAATTTTTGAAAATCCGGAAAGCGATCCATGCACTTGGACATTCCAAGTATGTTGGAATGTCTTGAAATTGTACACAGTCATAGTCAAGCATGCCCTGAACAAGAATCCATTAAAAATATTTGCAAATCTCTTAAGGAATATTTTTAATGAATTTCTGAAAATGAGGAAAGTCTGTGCACTTAGGCAGTGACTTAACTTTTTATTCAAAAAAGACCCCAAAAGTATCTTGGAATGTCTTGAAATTGTACACAGTCATAGTCAAGCATGCCCTGAACAAGAATCCGTTGAATATATTTGCATATCTCTTGAAGAATATTTTTATAGAATTTTTGAAAATCCGGAAAGCGATCCATGCACTTGGACATTCCAAGTATGTTGGAATGTCTTGAAATTGTACACAGTCATAGTCAAGCATGCCCTGAACAAGAATCCATTAAAAATATTTGCAAATCTCTTAAGGAATATTTTTAATGAATTTCTGAAAATGAGGAAAGTCTGTGCACTTAGGCAGTGACTTAACTTTTTATTCAAAAAAGACCCCAAAAGTATCTTGGAATGTCTTGAAATTGTACACAGTCATAGTCAAGCATGCCCTGAACAAGAATCCGTTGAATATATTTGCATATCTCTTGAAGAATATTTTTAATGAATTTTTGAAAATCAGAAAAGCGATCCATGCACTTGGACATTCCAAGTATGTTGGAATGTCTTGAAATTGTACTCAGTCATAGTCAACGACGCCCTGAACAAGAATCAATTGAAAATATTTGCATATCTCTTAAGGAATATTTTTAATGAATTTTTGAAAATGAGGAAAGTCTGTGCACTTCGGCAGTGACTTAACTTTTTATTCAAAAAAGACCCCAAAAGTATCTTGCAATGTCTTGAAATTGTACACAGTCATAGTCAAGCATGCCCTGAACAAGAATCCGTTGAATATATTTGCATATCTCTTGAAGAATATTTTTAATGAACTTTTGAAAATCAGGAAAGCGATCCATGCACTTGGACATTCCAAGTATGTTGGAATGTCTTGAAATTGTACTCAGTCATAGTCAACGACGCCCTGAACAAGAATCCATTGAAAATATTTGCATATTGTTTAAGGAATATTTTTAAAGAATTTCTGAAAATCAGGAAAGCGATCCATGCACTTAGGCAGTGACTTAACTTTTTATTCAAAAAAGACCCCAAAAGTATCTTGGAATGTCTTGAAATTGTACACAGTCATAGTCAAGCATGCCCTGAACAAGAATCCGTTGAATATATTTGCATATCTCTTGAAGAATATTTTTAATGAACTTTTGAAAATCAGGAAATTGATCCATGCACTTGGACATTCCAAGTATGTTGGAATGTCTTGAAATTGTACTCAGTCATAGTCAACGACGCCCTGAACAAGAATCCGTTGAAAATATTTGCATATCGCTTAAGAAATATTTTTAATGAATTTTTGAAAATGAGGAATTTCTGTGCACTTAGGCAGTGACTTAACTTTTTATTCAAAAAAGACCCCAAAAGTATCTTGGAATGTCTTGAAATTGTACTCAGTCATAGTCAACGACGCCCTGAACAAGAATCCGTTGAAAATATTTGCATATCGCTTAAGGAATATTTTTAATGAATTTTTGAAAATCAGGAAAGCGATCCATGCACTGAGGCAGTGACTTAACTTTTTCGTCAAAAAAGACCCCAAAAGTATCTTGGAATGTCTTGAAATTGTACACAGTCATAGTCAACGACGATCTGAACAAGAATCAATTGAAAATATTTGCATATCTCTTAAGGAATATTTTTAATGAATTTTTGAAAATGAGGAAAGCGATCCATGCACTTGGACATTCCAAGTATGTTGGAATGTCTTGAAATTGTACTCAGTCATAGTCAACGACGCCCTGAACAAGAATCCATTGAAAATATTTGCATATCTCTTAAGGAATATTTTTAATGAATTTTTGAAAATGAGGAAAGTCTGTGCACTTAGGCAGTGACTTAACTTTTTATTCAAAAAAGACCCCAAAAGTATCTTTGAATGTCTTGAAATTGTACACAGTCATAGTCAAGCATGCCCTGAACAAGAATCCGTTGAATATATTTGCATATCTCTTGAAGAATATTTTTATAGAATTTTTGAAAATCCGGAAAGCGATCCATGCACTTGGACATTCCAAGTATGTTGGAATGTCTTGAAATTGTACACAGTCATAGTCAAGCATGCCCTGAACAAGAATCCATTAAAAATATTTGCAAATCTCTTAAGGAATATTTTTAATGAATTTCTGAAAATGAGGAAAGTCTGTGCACTTAGGCAGTGACTTAACTTTTTATTCAAAAAAGACCCCAAAAGTATCTTGGAATGTCTTGAAATTGTACACAGTCATAGTCAAGCATGCCCTGAACAAGAATCCGTTGAATATATTTGCATATCTCTTGAAGAATATTTTTATAGAATTTTTGAAAATCCGGAAAGTGATCCATGCACTTGGACATTCCAAGTATGTTGGAATGTCTTGAAATTGTACTCGGTCATAGTCAACGACGCCCTGAACAAGAATCCATTAAAAATATTTGCAAATCTCTTAAGGAATATTTTTAATGAATTTTTGAAAAGGAGGAAAGTCTGTGCACTTAGGCAGTGACTTAACTTTTTATTCAAAAAAGACCCCAAAAGTATCTTGGAATGTCTTGAAATTGTACACAGTCATAGTCAAGCATGTCCTGAACAAGAATCCGTTGAATATATTTGCATATCTCTTGAAGAATATTTTTATAGAACTTTTGAAAATCAGGAAAGCGATCCATGCATTTGGACATTCCAAGTATGTTGGAATGTCTTGAAATTGTACTCAGTCATAGTCAACGACGCCCTGAACAAGAATCCGTTGTAAATATTTGCATATCGCTTAAGGAATATTTTTAATGAATTTTTGAAAATCAGGAAAGCGATCGATGCACTTAGGCAGTGACTTAACTTTTTTGTCAAAAAAGACCCCAAAAGCATCTTGGAATGTCTTGAAATTGTACACAGTCATAGTCAAGCATGCCCTGAACAAGAATCCGTTGAATATATTTGCACATCTCTTGAAGAATATTTTTAATGAATTTTTGAAAATCCGGAAAGCGATCCATGCACTTGGACATTCCAAGTATGTTGGAATGTCTTGAAATTGTACTCAGTCATAGTCAACGACACCCTGAACAAGAATCCGTTGAAAATATTTGCATATCTCTTAAGGAATATTTTTAATGAATTTTTGAAAATCCGGAAAGCGATCCATGCACTTGGACATTCCAAGTATGTTGGAATGTCTTGAAATTGTACTCAGTCATAGTCAACGACACCCTGAACAAGAATCCGTTGAAAATATTTGCATATCTCTTAAGGAATATTTTTAATTAATTTTTGAAAATCCGGAAAGCGATCCATGCACTTGGACATTCCAAGTATGTTGGAATGTCTTGAAATTGTACTCAGTCATAGTCAACGACACCCTGAACAAGAATCCGTTGAAAATATTTGCATATCGCCTAACCAATATTTTAAATGAATTTTTGAAAATCAGGAAAGCGAACCATGCACTTACGCAGTGACTTAACTTTTTTGTCAAAAAAGACCCCAAAAGTATCTTGGAATGTCTTGAAATTGTACACAGTCATAGTCAAGCATGCCCTGAACAAGAATCCGTTGAATATATTTGCATATCTCTTGAAGAATATTTTTAATGAACTTTTGAACATGACATAGTTTGGCATGGGTTAACCCATGTCATGACAAACATGACATGTTTGTCCACTAGAGGGCAGTTTGAAGAACCAAGCAGCCATGAATCAGATTTGACCTTACTTGTAATGTCAAACTTGTCCACTAGAGGGCAGTTGAAATAATTAAGTATCCATACATTAAATTTGAGCTTACATGTAATGACACCTTTATCCACTAAAGGGCAGTTCCAAGAATTTAGCATGCCATAAATCAGATTTGAGCTTACATGTAATGACACATTTGTCCACCAGAGGGCAGTCTGACCAATCCAGCAGCCATAAATCAGATTTGACCTTACTTGCAATGTCAAACTTGTCCACTAGAGGGCAGTTGAAATAATTAGGTATCCATACATCAAATTTGAGCTTACATGCAATGACACCTTTATCCACTAGAGAGCAGTCTGAAGAATTTAGCATGCCATAAATCAGATTTGAGCTTACATGTAATGACACCTTTATCCACTAGAGAGCAGTCTGAAGAATTTAGCATGCCATAAATCAGATTTGAGCTTACATGTAGTGACACATTTGTCCACCAGAGGGCAGTCTGACCAATCCAGCAGCCATAAATCAGATTTGACCTTACTTGTAATGTCAAACTTGTCCACTAGATGGCAGTTGAAATAATAAAGCAGCTATAAATCAGATTTGACATAACATATAATGACATGTTTGTCCACCAGAGGGCAGTTGAAATAATTTAGTATCCATAAATCAAATTTGAGCGTGCATGTAATGACATGTTTATCCACCAGAGGGCAGTCTGAAGAATCCAGCAGCCAAAAGTCAAATTTGACCTTACATGTAATGACACCTTTATCCACTAGAGGGCAGTCTGAAGAATTTAACAGCCATAAATCAGATTTGAGCTTACATGTAATGACACATTTGTCCACCAGAGGGCAGTCTGACCAATCCAGCAGCCATAAATCAGATTTGACCTTACTTGTGATGTCAAACTTGTCCACTAGAGGGCAGTTGAAATAATTAAGCAGCTATAAATCAAATTTGAGCGTGCATGTAATGACATGTTTATCCACCAGAGGGCAGTCTGAAGAATCCAGCAGCCAAAAGTCAAATTTGACCTTACATGTAATGACACCTTTATCCACTAGAGGGCAGTCTGAAGAATTTAACAGCCATAAATCAGATTTGAGCTTACATGTAATGACACATTTGTCCACCAGAGGGCAGTCTGACCAATCCAGCAGCCATAAATCAGATTTGACCTTACTTGTAATGTCAAACTTGTCCACTAGAGGGCAGTTGAAATAATTTATCAGCTATAAATCAAATTTGAGCGTGCATGTAATGACATGTTTATCCACCAGAGGGCAGTCTGAAGAATCCAGCAGCCAAAAGTCAAATTTGACCTTACATGTAATGACATCTTTTTCCACTAGAGGGCAGTCTGAAGAATTTAGCAGCCATAAATCAGATTTGACCTTACATGTAATAACACATTTGTCCACCAGAGGGCAGTCTGACCAATCCAGCACCCATAAATCAGATTTGAACTTACTTGTAATGTCAAACTTGTCCACTAGAGGGCAGTTGAAATAATTAAGTATCCATACATCAAATTTGAGCTTACATGTAACGACATGTTTGTCCACTAGAGGGCAGTTTGAAGAACCCAGCAGCCATGAATCAGATTTGACCTTACTTGTAATGTCAAACTTGTCCACTAGAGGGCAGTTGAAATAATTAAGTATCCATACATCAAATTTGAGCTTACATGTAATGACACCTTTATCCACTAGAGGGCAATTTGAAGAACCCAGCAGCCATGAATCAGATTTGACCTTACTTGTAATGTCAAACTTGTCCAATAGAGGGCAGTCTGAATAATTCAGCAGCCATAAATCAAATGTGACCCTCCTTGTAAAAACACATTGGTTCACCAGGAAGCTGTTACACCATGTGAACCAATCCATTACCCATAATGCTTTGTTAAAACTTAAAAGTGAAGAAAACAGTGTCAGCCAATCGGCTTTTTCAGCCAATCAGCTGACGATCACAGAGAATACACATGGCTAATTGTACGGAGAGAGAGAGAGAGACAGGGAGAGGGAGAGAGAGTGTGTCGAATGTCCAGCGTATGTGTGCAGTGTGTGTGTGTGCAGTGCGAAATTGAAGCGTGAATATCATCAAAGCAGTCATCATCAAAGCTTTGTTTGACAAAGGAAGACAAAGAGAAAAGGACAATAAGTCTGTGGCTGAGCAGCTTCTTCACGGACAAGGACAGCGAACGTACAGAGACTGCTGTGTGTGGACTGTTAGCATTTTAAGCTAGCGATCTTTATGCTAACGTGTTAGCAGACTTCATCGTCACAAAAACAACAAACAGATGATTATTCCGCGGCTGAAAGAGAGCAGGACACACACGGTAGTTGTCTGAGATGATGACATGACGCCAGCACCGCTCTATCTCCTATCGAATTGGACTTTTGGAGGCGAACAGACGTAAAACTGCAACGAAAAGGAAGCAAGCACGGACCTCTTATGATCAGAGGAACTCATGTTCTTATGGGGTGAGTTTTCCTTAACGTTGTTAATCGATGTTATGTTAGTGTTCATTCAAAGTCACATACAGACGCACATAGGGAAGCTGTCTTTTAATAATCCACTGTGTGTTTCATAACGCCGTTTGGCTACATTGTTATTAGCCATGCTTGCTTAGCTCGCTAGCTTAGCTCGCTAGCTCGGTACTGTATTATTACAATGAGAATGATGCGCACATCGAAACTTTTGTTCGGTCAGATGAGCGTATTATAAGCCGTAAGAGGAGCATGTCACGGCCCTCTTTGAGATTTTGTACACCCGCAGGTTCAGTTTGATAATTCAAATGCTTTGAGACGAAACTCCCGTGTTCGAAACCTAACATTGCATTGAATGATGTGTGAATGCCACACCTTTGCATGCATGAATCACACATGATTAACACAATGTGTGATGAACGTGTTAATTACACGTGCAATTCATGCACATAAAGGTGTGGCATTCACACATAATTCAAGCAATACTACTGATCAATCTATACTGATTCAGTGATTAAATGCCTTTTAACATGAACCATGATCTGAAATAAGTATTTTTTAATTTTTTTTCAGAATCCTGGGCATAAGGATTGGCATGTGAAGTTGCTGCCAACCCATGTGTCCAAGGCCTCAGTGTGGCGTCAATACATGAGGTCGGCTAAGGCTCTTGGTATGTGTATAAATTGATTTCTATACAATAGCCAAATGCTTATATAGACTGCAATATGTAATGTGTAAAATGTGATTTTTTTGGAAAAATAAAATCATTATTTTCATTGTGGTTCTTGCTGTCAACAGGTAGTGGAACACAGCTCTGCTGAAAGTCGCCTCAATATTCCGCAGCTTGTTGGAACGGCAGATGGCAGAGTGATAGTAAAGACCATCGACTGGCAGACACATCTGAGTCCCTACTTTCAAAAGCTCCCACAGATCAAGAGTTATCAGAACTTTAGGTATTTATATTCAAAATTCTGCATTTTATGAATAAAAAAATCACGAATGAACATAATAGTGTTCCATGTGAACAGTGAGCCATGTTTTAAATATCCTGTTGTGTGCTTCTATTCTGTCACAGCTTTGATGCCAACAGACCAGGTGTGGTGCTTGCTCAAACTCACAGTGATGCAGAGCCTATCGAGTTTCAGCTACTGCGCAACCCAGGAGTTCTGCCCCCTGTTGACAGTCTCCCCGTCCTGGCCCCACCTGGACTGACCATGGACAGGCAGACGTATCTTTTTGAAAAAATCCGGCCTTTCTGTTCTGATGAGGCAAAATTCTTCACATGCCCAGCACCAAAGGTTACAGCACAGAAGAGGGTGCGTTTGTGATGTCATCATTTAGTCCGCATATCAACTGTGATGGACAGAGTGGGTACAGCCACATTGTGGGGGAGGAACTGGTATTGAAGATGATAATATAGTCCATGGTCTGGAAAATATTCCTTCACACACTTAGATATATTTTATTTCTTTATTTTAGTTCTATGCACCATATATCTGGAACAAACTCCCAGAAAACTGTAGGTCTGCTGAAACTCTCACCTCTTTTAAATCAAGAGTGAAGACTTTTCTGTTTGCCGCTGCATTTCAGTCATTTCCAATACTGCACTGTAACCTTTATTCCTTATATATACTCTTGATTTTATTTGTTATCTTTTGATTTTATTTGTATCTATTTTATTTTTTAATCTTAATCTTTAAATTTTACCTGCTTGTTTTTATTTTGATGTTATATCTGATTTTATAAATGTCTCTTTTCTATGCTTTTTAATGCTTTATGTAAAGCACTTTGAATTACCTTGTTGTTGAAATGTGCTATACAAATAAACTTGCCTTGCCTTGCCTTACATTGACATGAACTACATTCATTCCTTTTTTTTTCCAAACTGCTACACTGTTACTGTCCTGTGGGCTAACAGACATCAGATGTCACTGACAGCTAGACTGGGTGGGGGGTTGTGACCATGTTAATGTCATGCAAATGAGCAGCTATTGGCCTGGCTCCTCAAGAGGGTCGAAATCTTTCAGGCTGAATTTCTCCCTAAAGCAGTTTGAGGAGTGTCTACATTCAAATGACCACATCTTCTTCAAAAATGATCAGATGGACATGGGTTTGACATTGTTGGAAAGCTTAGCACTTTCGGAATCTGTAAATAACTCCAAATGTCCCGAAGTAGACATGTGAACCCTTTTGCCATGGCCTACACAAATTTTCTGTTCCAGAATCGAGACCCGACATGGACCTTGTGATGGAACGGTCACGCCTGGTGTATGTCCAGGACAACATTGACGAACTCTGAACACCAGCTGTCAGAAGAGGATGAGTATTGTAAGTTGTTGTGTTTGCTGCGTTTGTCTCTGTTAATTTGTTTGTTGTTCCTAATCTGTTCCAGAATGGAGACCCAACATGGTCGACCTCGAGGCGGTGCTTGGTGGACGTTCTGGACAACTTCGACGAACTCTGAACACAGATTGTCGGAAGAGGAGGAGAATGGTGATATTTATTTTTCTTTGCGTCATTGTTGTTGACTCAACTCAACTCAACTCAACTTTATTTATAGAGCGCTTTAGGCAGCTAAAGCTGGTACAAAGTGCTTAACAGTACAATAAATAAAACATGGCACATAAAACATAGGAGACAAAATAAAAACAATAAAACTATAAAACAGTAACAATGTTTAAATAATAAAAAAAACTATAAAACAATAAAAATGTTTAAACAATAAAACACTAAAACAAGAGCAGAGTCTCATGCTGAGTTGAACGCAGAAGAATAAAAATGTGTTTTAAGATGAGTTTTAAAAATGGAAAGTGAGGGGGCCTGTCTAATATGAAGCGGGAGGGCGTTCCAAAGTTTGGGACCGGCAATGGAGAAAGCTCTTTCCCCTCTGAGCTTCCGTTTAGACCTCGGTACCTCCAGGAGCAGCTGGTCAGCTGACCTGAGGCACCGAGCAGGAGTGTAAGGATGGAGAAGCTCAGAGAGGTAAGGCGGGGCAAGACCATTTAAAGATTTAAAAACAAATAAAAGAATCTTAAAATGGACTCTAAAATGCACAGGCAGCCAGTGAAGGGAGGCCAAAATGGGAGTAATGTGCTCCAGTTAAGAGGCGAGCAGCAGCGTTCTGGACCAACTGGAGACGTGAGAGGGAGGACTGGCTGACTCCAAGATAAAGAGCGTTACAGTAATCCAGCCGAGATGTAACAAAGGCATGGATTACTGTTTCAAAGTGCTTTTGTGAGAGAAAGGGCCTCACCTTTGCCAGCTGCCTGAGGTGAAAAAAGCTGGACTTTACTGTTGCCCCAATTTGCCGGTCCAATTTAAAATCACTGTCCATAATAAAACCTAAGTTTGTCACTAAAGGCTTCACATACGATGCCAAAGGGCCCAAATCAGCAGGGGGGGGTTCACTAGAGCCGCTAGGACCAAACATTATGACTTCCGTCTTCTTTTCATTAAATTTTAAAAAGTTCAGTGACATCCATGCTTTTATGTCATCAAGACATAATAGAAGTGGTTGCAGACAGGCATTTTTCTTACTCAGTGGGACATAAATCTGACTGTCGTCTGCATAAAAATGAAATGAGATGCCATGTTTTCTCAAGATGGAGCCCAGGGGAAGCAGATACAGGGAGAAGAGCAGGGGCCCTAAAATTGAGCCCTGTGGAACCCCATATGACAGTGGAGCAGAGCGGGACTCAGAGCCACCGAGGCGTACACACATAGATCTTCCCTCAAGATACGATCTAAACCACTTAAGGGCGCTACCACTAATGCCCACTAGGTGCTGCAAGCGTGCCACTAAAATATTGTGGTCCACAGTGTCAAACGCTGCAGTTAGGTCCAGCAGGACAAGGATCACAGAGTCTCCAGAATCAACCGTCAGGAGGATGTCATTGAACACTCTTAATAAAGCTGACTCTGTACTATGCCTTGTTTTAAAGCCAGACTGGAAAATCTCCAGAATATCATGCTCGTCCAGGAACGACTGCAACTGGGCGTGGACAACTTTTTCCAGGATCTTTGAAATAAAAGGCAGCTTGGAGATAGGTCTATAATTGGCTAGCATAACACGATCAAGGCCAGGTTTCTTAAGCAGGGGTTGTACAACAGCATGTTTAAAACATTGGGGGACAACACCAGAAGACAGACTGCTGTTAATAATGGCCAGGACTGACTGCCCTATACAAGGAAATACCTCTTTAAAAAAGTGAGGCGGGACAGTGTCACAGGGAGAGCCTGATGGCTTCATCTGGGCAACCACTTTTTCTAAGGCAATCAGAGACACGGGCTCAAACGAATCAAGCACAGCTGAGAAAAGCACACTGTCAGAGGGGTCAGACACAGGTGTGGTGATTAGAGCCCTTGTGGTAGCAACCTTATCAATGAAGAACTGCAGGAAGCTATTGCACATTTCAGGGGATTCCTCTGTGCACACAGGCTGAGGTGAGCCAAGAACAGACTCTATGGTTTTAAATAACACACGTGGGTTGTGAGAGTTTGATTCAATAATATTTGACAGGTGCTCTCTTCTGGACTCTTTGACAGTGTTCTGGTAGCAGCGCCAGCTGTCTTTTAGGATTTGGCGAGAAACCTGCAGCTTGTCCTTTTTCCACCTGCGTTCAGCTTTGCGGCAATCCTGTCTGGCTGCGCGAGTTCTCGCATTGAACCAGGGCTCAGGTTTAGCTTTGGGCTGCACGGTTTTAAATGGAGCCACAGAGTCCAATATGGTTCGGCAGGAGGAGTGAAACGAAGAACTGAGCACCTCCGTGTTTGGTAATAATTCAGAGGGGACACAGAGCTGGTTAAAGGCAGCAGAAAACTGGCCGGAAAACTGACCTCTACTTTTGTCTACAGTCGCCTCTTCCCTGATCTCATCGGTGACTCCCACTGCACAAGAAGAACCTACAGTGGTGAGTATATCAGATTCCTTTGAACATCAATGAAAGTTTGATGCTGCTTTTCAGTTTCGTTTTTCCTAATCTGTTTCAGAATGGAGACCCAAGGCTTGGTGGATTTCTGACGTCCAGGACAACTTTGAACATCTGAACACCAACTGTCAGAAGAAGATGAGTATTGTTGTTTTCTGCTGCTCTCGTCCCTTTTCATTATTTCGTTTTTTCCATTATTTTTTAAGTGTACAAAAATCACTATAGTCACAAAGCACTGAATACGATTCAAACACAGGTTGTTTTTTGATATATAAACAGACTCAGGGTTCAAGTTTGTTTCATTTTTGAAATGAAATGTTTGGTGTGGTTTAAGGAATATTTGGTTGTTATTAGACCCTGAGATGGGTCAGTGACTAGGAGAAACATTGATTTTGATGCATTATTACTTTTTTGTAGTAGCAGATCCAATGTAATCTTATTTTGTGATATATGATGGATTTTGAATCGGTCTCCGACTACAAGTAAAACATTTTTTTCCTACTAACCCAATTATAACCTGGTTTTGTTTTAAGATAAATAAACATACAATAATAGTTTGAACCTAAAAAAACATTTATTTTGCAAAGGACACTGAATGATGAACACTTAAATATGAACATTGAATATGAAACATGGGGCAGTTTGGTGTGTTGTTGGCGATGGGGAGAAGGGAAAAGATGGAGATGGTGAGTGAGTTCATCATGTGTGAATGTGAGAGTTCAGCTCAGGTGGAGCAGAGACTCCAAATCTCGCTCGTTCACTCGCAGTCACGCTCGCTCGCTCACTCTCGCTCGCTCACTCACTCACTCAGTCACTCACTCACTCTCGCTCGCTCGCTCGCTCACTCGCTCACTCGCTCCCTCACTCCCTCACTCCCTCACTCAGTCACACATGATGCACTCACTCACCATCTCTCTTCCTTTCTCCCCATCTCCAACAACACACCCAACTGCCCCATGTTTCATATTCAATGTTTATATTTCAGTCTTCATCATTCAGGTTCGTCTTTGCAAAATAAATATTTGTTCAGGTTGAACCTATTCTTGTTTATTTATCTTTAAACAAAACAGGGTAATAATTATTTAGTTGGAAAAAAGTTTGCTTATAGAAGGAGACGGTTCAAAATCCATCATATCACAAGATTATTAAATTGCATCTGCCACTACAGAAACTAACAATGCATCAAAATCAATGTTTCTTCCAATCACTGACCATCTCAGGGCCTGATAATAATAAATAGTCCTTGAAAGGTATTTTATGATTGATTGGAAAGGATTGTAGTTTTTTTGTTGATTTAAAGAGTTGCATAAACATTATGGCCTTTAAAGGGTTAGAATTTTTAAAAATATAATTTGATGAGTATATCTCAGTCTGAAGTAGCGTTAAAAGAGTGACAATTTAAAGTTGAAAAAAATATGAACAATATTTTTGTAGGAGACTGTTTTTAGAAAAATCTGACATTGCAAAAAATAAGAATGCATCAGAATCAAAAGTTATTGTAGTTTTTTTTTCCCAATAAAAACAGTGTAGTTGCGTAAACAATATGGCCTTTAAAAGGTGAACCTTTTAAAAATAATATTTTTAAAAGGTTCACCTTTTAAAAATATTAATATTTGATATGCATATTTCAGGATGAAGTAGCTTCAAAAGACTGACTCATTTAAAGTGGAAATAAATATTAAGATATTTTTACAGCAGTTTTTGGCAAGGGGCCGTTTTCTGCAACAAGGAACAAATGAGGGGGTTAGGGTTAGCTAACCTTAGTTAGTTATCCCCAAAACACCTGGTTCAGGTGCACAGGTTATCAGAGTTCTGCAGAGCTCGTTAACCACTTCCACTACACAAGAACCTACAGTGGTGAGTATATTAGACTCCTTTTGACATCAATGACACTTTGCTACTGCTTTTCAGTTTTGTTTTTCCTAATCTGTTCCAGAATTGAGACCCTAACACTTGGTGGACTTCTTACGTCCTGGACAACTTAGACGAACTCTGAACACCGGCTGTCAAAACAAGATGAGTGTTTTTTTGTTTGTGTCAATATGCACTTCTACTTTGGTCTGTCGTTTCATCTTCCTGTGTTGTCGTTGTTACACAAATGTGTACACTTAGCAAAACTTAGTTGACAGTAAACGGGTGCAGGTGTCGGAGGATTGATAACTCTGATTGGACGGAACTCTCCATACGTGACAGCAAAACAAAAATCTGCTCACAAGGATGGACAAACTGGAATCATGGCTTGGAAATGCAAAAGTAACTTTCTGGACAACTTTGTCAACACGATGATGCAGCAAATGGAGGAATTCATTCACCTCAGTGAATCTACTCTTGGAAAATGGATGGATCTGCATGATGATCTTTGAGGAAATGGGATCAGTGGATTCAAAACCTGGAGGAACGGAACACAAGAATCTGAAAAAAACCCAACATGAACTGCACAAAATGGCCTCCTTGTGGTCGTCCAACCAAAACCACTGACTAACAAAAGTTACCACCTCTTGTCCTTTCTGTTCCCCTCCCATTCCCCCCAACCGGTCGAGGCAGACGGCCGCACACTTTGAGTCTGGTTCTGCCAGAGATTTCTTCCTGTTAAAAGGGAGTTTTTTCTCTCCACTGTTGCCACGATTGCTTGCTCATTGTGTGAATTGTTGGGTTTCTCTTCTCTCTAATATTATGAATGATTTAAAAAAAAAAAAAAAAAAAGGAGTGCAAGTCCGACTGTCACCTCCACGTGGTGCACTCTGGGTAACGCTAACGACGGCGGCAAACGATAAGTTTACCCGGACATTTGTGACTTATTTGAAAAGTTGATCTTTTTGAGTAAATGTTAATGTGTAGAATGTGTTTGAATGTTTGTCATTGTTGTGACGATAGTCAAGTTAATTTTCACTTCATGTGTTTTCATGTGTCCAGAAACGGCAGCAAAACATGGACTGGATTTCACCGACTGGACTTGATGTGGTTTCCCTGTGAGTCGACAAACTCATTTATTTCCTTGCTGTCCTTTTATTGCTTTCCTTTTCTCTTTCCTTCCATTCTTTTTCATGTCTTTCAGCCCTTTCTTTTTGCCATTTCCTCCATCCCTGTGTTCTCTCCTTCTCTAATGGACTTTATTGCTTCCTTCCTTTTTCTGATTAAATGAGGTTTTAGTCCAACCAGCAGGGGGCGTCACAGCCACTTCAGCCTCAGTGGGTGAAGCTGAGTCTTTTTTCTTTTCCATTTCTAATTCACAGTGTAAGTGGGGTTTAAAGCCAACAGGGTTTATGAAGAATAAGTTCTTGTTTTTATTGTTATTTAAAGCTAACTGTATTTTCTTCTCTGTATTGTTTTATTGCGTTGAAGAAAAGAGCCTGTGATTGTTTGACTTTAATTTCTACTTAACCTTTATATGTTTCTTTGATGCCGTTTTGTTTCTTTTCTGCTTTGTGTTGATGTTTTTTCCATCTTGAATCTTTTGTGTTAAATAAATAAATAAGTCACTTATTTGAAGTCTCTCGCTCTTTCACTCACACTCACTCTGCTGAACTGGCTGAACAAATGTGTGCCACAGTCTGGCCCTCGGTGAAACTCTGTATGGCCTGAACCCTGAATGTTTTCTCAAGTTATTTATGGGCTGGCAGTGACTTGAATTCAGCAGCTTTGAATACATTTTTCATCTACACGTAATGTCACCTTTGTCCACTGGAGGTCAGGTTTTTGCAGTTCTGTTTTATGATGAATTATTTATGGCCTGGCAGGGTCTTAAACATAAAAAAACTGTTTCCCTCACAAAAGTTACTATTTATTTCACCAGTTTAGCAGCTCTAAATCTCATGTGACCTTACATGTAATGTCAAACGTGTCCACCAGAGGGCAGTTTCAACATGTAAACACATTTCAAGATCCTCTTCACCACCTACAAATCCTTCTTACCTTCAGACCTCCTCCATCGCCCCATTCACTCACACCGAACACGCTACACCGTCAAACATCTGTGTAGCCCCAGTTAAGCCCCTCAAGCATTTTATTTTAGATTTTATAAAATATATAATATAGATATATGTTTTTTTGAAGTTTAACATTTAAAAAGTTCAAGTAGCGATTCTGTTCCAATCCAATCCCTGTGTGTGTGAGTAAGAATGGAATAGGTGAGGGCGGGTCGCTACGGTAACTGTGGAGCTTCGGGCGCTGTCCGTGGTGCTGAAAGGCTCCTTTGTTGGATGAGTGTGTGACTTTGTTTTCTTTTTTTTTTCCTCTACATGTAAAGTGACTTTTGTGATAGAGGAGGGAAGTGTGATGGAGCCTTGAGGGATTCTGGACTCATCACCAGGCTCGCTTCTCCTCGGCCTCAAATCTCCACGGACCTGAAACACAAGGAAAAGCAGCTGAAGCCACTTTCACTCATGACAATCCATCATTATTGAGTCACTGTGATGAAAGGAAGAAACTGTAGGGATGTTTTTAAGGTAGAACATTAGCTGAAAGGATGTTGTCGATGAATTCGTTCTTCATTGATGAAGCAGAGCATGAGAGAGAATAGATCAAAGCAGGAGAAACATCTTCTACATACGTAGAGTAAGATTAGAAGTAAGAGGAAGATTCTATTGAATAATATCTCAAATATCCAATGCCTTACCTGAACATTACTGGGCTCAGAGATGGAGAAGCTGGTCTCTTGAAAGTTGCTGCCATCTGCTGGTTTACCAGACAACGCCAGATCGGTCCTGCTGGATCTCAGTGCAGCATTTGATACGATAGATCATGAGATCCTGCTACATAGACTAGAACAAGATGTTGTGATTAGAGGATCTGCACTTGTCTGGTTCAAGTCCTATTTATGGGACAGATTTCAGTTTGTTAGTGTTAACGAGGACTACTCCATATTCACTAAGGTCAACTACGGAGTTCCTCAGGGTTCCGTGCTCGGACCTATTCTTTTTACCCTGTACATGCTGCCATTAGGCAACATTATCAGGAAACACAACATAGATTTCCATTGTTATGCAGATGACACTCAGCTATATGTATCTGCACGACCGGACGACCCAAACCCATCTATAAAACTCCAGGATTGTCTCATAGACATACAGACGTGGATGACTCTGAACTTTCTGATGCTTAACACAGAAAAAACTGAGGTCATGGTCCTTGGGCCAAAAGATATAAGAGCAGCACTTTTAAGTGGAGCTCTAAACCGAGGCAGTAACACTTCAGTCCCTTGCACTACAGTAAGGAACCTAGGAGTCCTGTTTGACCAGGATTTATCACTGGATGAACATATTAAGCATATATGTAGAACAGCCTTCTTCCACCTTCGCAACATTAAGACAATTAGAAATATTATATCACGACAAGACTCTGAGAAACTTATCCACGCCTTTATAACCTCTAGGCTGGATTACTGTAACTCCTTACTGTCTGGATGTCCTAGTAAGTCCTTGAGAAGCCTTCAACTGGTCCAGAACGCAGCAGCACAGATACTGACTGGAACCAGACGACGTGATTATACGACTCCTGTCTTGGCTTCTCTTCACTGGCTCCCAGTGAAAAGTAGAATAGATTTTAAAATACTTCTACTCACATACAAGGCCCTGAATAATCAGGCACCTTCTTATATTTGTGACTTAATCACTTTATATCAACCCAATAGACCCTGAACTCAGGTCTACTGGTTATTCCTAAAATAACTAGAAGTAGAATCGGTGGTAGAACATTTATCTACCAGGCTCCTCTCCTGTGGAACCAACTTCTGCTTTCAGTCAGACAGTCTGACTCTGTCTCTGCCTTTAAGGTGAGACTGAAAACCTACCTTTTTAACATAGACTATAGTCGAAGCTAGATCAGGTATGTCCTGATTAGAATAGTCTATCTTATGCTGCCATAGGCTTAGACTGCTGGAGGAATTTCCCATCATGCACTTAGAATGAGCACACAGACCTTGCACGAGCCGCACTTTCTCTACCCCGTCCTCAATTTCTCAACCATCACCACTTACCCGATGTCCCCCATGACATGTAGACATAAATCCACATTTAGACCATAAATCCACATGTAGCACATAAATCCACATGTACACCATACATCCACATGTAGACCATAAATCCACATGTAGACCATAAATCCACATGTAGCACATAAATCCACATGTAGACCATAAATTCACATGTAGACCTTCTCTAACTGATGTTTAATCTCTTACAGTTCTGCTGACACCAGTGAACGACATGAGGTCAGGACAGGAAAGAGGACTCCGTCATCTTCAAGTCTCTGACCACAACAGCCTTCACGACAGGCTGTGACAGATGATCCTGGCATTTAAAGACTTTTCACTTTTTATTCTTTGTCATTGTGTATTGTATGTTTTTGGTAACATCTACTGCACGTCTGTCCGTCCAGGGAGTGGATCCCTCAACTGTGGTTCTCCTTAAGGTTTCTACCCTTTTCCCTGTTAGAAGAGTTTTTTCGCTGGTAGTTTTTCCTTACCCTGGTCGAAGGTCTAAGGACAGAGGATGTTACCAACCCTGTGAAGTCCCTGAGACAAACTATGTTTTGTAAACTGTGGGCTATACAAAAAATGATTGATTGATTGATTGATTTAACAGAAAAAAACCAAAAGTATCTTGGAATGTCTTGAAATTGTACCCAGTCATAGTCAACGACACCCTGAACAAGAATCCGTTGAAAATATTTGCATATCTCTTAAGGAATATTTTTAATGAATTTTTGAAAATTAGGAAAGCGATCCATGCACTTAGGCAGTGACTTAACTTTTGATGTTTTTGGTTTGTTTTTAAAGCATTAAAGCTGCAGGAGTTCATCCATGTCGCCCAGTCGCTGGAAACAAACGTTTGGACACCATGGATCACACAGCAGGAAATAAGGTGAGACGGAGGAAACGATCCATTTGCCCTGATGCACTTAGTGACTTGACTTTTTTTTCAAAAAAGACCCCAAAAGTATCTTGGAATGTCTTGAAATTGTACACAGTCATAGTCAAGCATGCCCTGA
This sequence comes from Microchirus variegatus, assembly GCF_963457635.1. Taxonomy (NCBI): domain Eukaryota; kingdom Metazoa; phylum Chordata; class Actinopteri; order Pleuronectiformes; family Soleidae; genus Microchirus; species Microchirus variegatus. The sequence continues at coordinate 33,868 of NW_028154737.1, forward strand.
ACAAGAATCCGTTGAATATATTTGCATATCTCTTGAGGAATATTTTTAATGAATTTTTGAAAATCAGGAAAGCGATCCATGCACTGAGGCAGTGACTTAACTTTTGATGTTTTTGGGTTGTTTTTAAAGAATTAAAGCTGCAGGAGTTCATCCATGTCGTCCAGTCGCTGGAAACAAACGTTTGGACACCATGGATCACACAGCAGGAAATAAGGTGAGACGAAGGAAACGATCCATTTGCCCTGATGCACTTAGTGACTTGACTTTTTTTTCAAAAAAAACCCCAAAAGTAAATTGGAATGTCTTGAAATTGTACACAGTCATAGTCAAGCATGCCCTGAACAAGAATCCGTTGAATATATTTGCATATCTCTTGAAGAATATTTTTAATGAATTTTTGAAAATCCGGAAAGCGATCCATGCACTTAGGCAGTGACTTAACTTTTTCGTCAAAAAAGACCCCAAAAGTATCTTGGAATGTCTTGAAATTGTACACAGTCATAGTCAAGCATGCCCTGAACAAGAATCTGTTGAATATATTTGCATATCTCTTAAGGAATATTTTTAATGAATTTTTGAAAATGAGGAATTTCTGTGCACTTAGGCAGTGACTTAACTTTTTATTCAAAAAAGACCCCAAAAGTATCTTGGAATGTCTTGAAATTGTACACAGTCATAGTCAAGCATGCCCTGAACAAGAATCCGTTGAATATATTTGCATATCGCTTAAGGAATATTTTTAATGAATTTTTGAAAATCAGGAAAGCGATCCATGCACTTGGACATTCCAAGTATGTTGGAATGTCTTGAAATTGTACTCAGTCATAGTCAACGACGCCCTGAACAAGAATCCGTTGAAAATATTTGCATATCGCTTCAGGAATATTTTAAATGAATTTTTGAAAATCAGGAAAGCGATCCATGCACTTGGACATTCCAAGTATGTTGGAATGTCTTGAAATTGTACTCAGTCATAGTCAACGACGCCCTGAACAAGAATCAATTGAAAATATTTGCATATCTCTTAAGGAATATTTTTAATGAATTTTTGAAAATGAGGAAAGTCTGTGCACTTCGGCAGTGACTTAACTTTTTCGTCAAAAAAGACCCCAAAAGTATCTTGGAATGTCTTGAAATTGTACACAGTCATAGTCAAGCATGCCCTGAACAAGAATCCGTTGAATATATTTGCATATCTCTTGAAGAATATTTTTAATGAATTTTTGAAAATCCGAAAAGCGATCCATGCACTTGGACATTCCAAGTATGTTGGAATGTCTTGAAATTGTACTCAGTCATAGTCAACGACGCCCTGAACAAGAATCAATTGAAAATATTTGCATATCTCTTAAGGAATATTTTGAATGAATTTTTGAAAATGAGGAAAGTCTGTGCACTGAGGCAGTGACTTAACTTTTTATTCAAAAAAGACCCCAAAAGTATCTTGGAATGTCTTGAAATTGTACACAGTCATAGTCAAGCATGCCCTGAACAAGAATCCGTTGAATATATTTGCATATCTCTTGAAGAATATTTTTAATGAATTTTTAAAATTCCGGAAAGCGATCCATGCACTTGGACATTTCAAGTAAGTTGGAATGTCTTGAAATTGTACTCAGTGATAGTCAACGACGCCCTGAACAAGAATCCGTTGAAAATATTTGCATATCGCTTAAGGAATATTTTTAATGAATTTTTTAAAAAATCAGGAAAGCGATCCATGCACTTAGGCAGTGACTTAACTTTTTCGTCAAAAAAGACCCCAAAAGTATCTTGGAATGTCTTGAAATTGTACACAGTCATAGTCAAGCATGCCCTGAACAAGAACCTGTTGAATATATTTGCATATCTCTTGAATAATATTTTTAATGAATTTTTGAAAATCCGGAAAGCGATCCATGCACTTAGGCAGTGACTTAACTTTTTCGTCAAAAAAGACCCCAAAAGTATCTTGGAATGTCTTGAAATTGTACACAGTCATAGTCAAGCATGCCCTGAACAAGAATCCGTTGAATATATTTGCATATCGCTTAAGGAATATTTTTAATGAATTTTTTAAAAAATCAGGAAAGCGATCCATGCACTTAGGCAGTGACTTAACTTTTTCGTCAAAAAAGACCCCAAAAGTATCTTGGAATGTCTTGAAATTGTACACAGTCATAGTCAAGAATGCCCTGAACAAGAATCCGTTGAATATATTTGCATATCTCTTGAAGAATATTTTTAATGAATTTTTGAAAATCCGGAAAGCGATCCATGCACTTGGACATTCCAAGTATGTTGGAATGTCTTGAAATTGTACTCGGTCATAGTCAACGACGCCCTGAACAAGAATCCATTGAAAATATTTGCATATCTCTTAAGGAATATTTTTAATGAATTTTTGAAAATGATGAAAGTCTGTGCACTTAGGCAGTGACTTAACTTTTTATTCAAAAAAGACCCCAAAGGTATCTTGGAATGTCTTGAAATTGTACACAGTCATAGTCAAGCATGCCCTGAACAAGAATCCGTTGAATATATTTGCATATCTCTTGAAGAATATTTTTAATGAACTTTTGAAAATCAGGAAAGCGATCCATGCACTTGGACATTCCAAGTATGTTGGAATGTCTTGAAATTGTACTCAGTCATAGTCAACGACGCCCTGAACAAGAATCCGTTGAAAATATTTGCATATCGCTTAAGGAATATTTTTAAAGAATTTCTGAAAATCAGGAAAGCGATCCATGCACTTAGGCAGTGACTTAACTTTTTCGTCAAAAAAGACCCCAAAAGTATCTTGGAATGTCTTGAAATTGTACACAGTCATAGTCAAGCATGCCCTGAACAAGAATCCGTTGAATATATTTGCATATCTCTTGAAGAATATTTTTAATGAATTTTTGAAAATCCGGAAAGCGATCCATGCACTTGGACATTCCAAGTATGTTGGAATGTCTTGAAATTGTACTCGGTCATAGTCAACGACGCCCTGAACAAGAATCCATTGAAAATATTTGCATATCTCTTAAGGAATATTTTTAATGAATTTTTGAAAATGATGAAAGTCTGTGCACTTAGGCAGTGACTTAACTTTTTATTCAAAAAAGACCCCAAAGGTATCTTGGAATGTCTTGAAATTGTACACAGTCATAGTCAAGCATGCCCTGAACAAGAATCCGTTGAATATATTTGCATATCTCTTGAAGAATATTTTTAATGAACTTTTGAAAATCAGGAAAGCGATCCATGCACTTGGACATTCCAAGTATGTTGGAATGTCTTGAAATTGTACTCAGTCATAGTCAACGACGCCCTGAACAAGAATCCGTTGAAAATATTTGCATATCGCTTAAGGAATATTTTTAATGAATTTTTGAAAATCAGGAAAGCGATCCATGCACTTAGGCAGTGACTTAACTTTTTCGTCAAAAAAGACCCCAAAAGTATCTTGGAATGTCTTGAAATTGTACACAGTCATAGTCAAGCATGCCCTGAACAAGAATCCGTTGAATATATTTGCATATCTCTTGAAGAATATTTTTAATGAACTTTTGAAAATCAGGAAAGCGATCCATGCACTTGGACATTCCAAGTATGTTGGAATGTCTTGAAATTGTACTCAGTCATAGTCAACGACGCCCTGAACAAGAATCAATTGAAAATATTTGCATATCTCTTAAGGAATATTTTTAATGAATTTTTGAAAATGAGGAAAGTCTGTGCACTTAGGCAGTGACTTAACTTTTTATTCAAAAAAGACCCTAAAAGTATCTTGGAATGTCTTGAAATTGTACACAGTCATAGTCAAGCATGCCCTGAACAAGAATCCGTTGAATATATTTGCATATCTCTTGAAGAATATTTTTAATGAATTTTTGAAAATCCGAAAAGCGATCCATGCACTTGGACATTCCAAGTATGTTGGAATGTCTTGAAATTGTACTCAGTCATAGTCAACGACGCCCTGAACAAGAATCAATTGAAAATATTTGCATATCTCTTAAGGAATATTTTTAATGAATTTTTGAAAATGATGAAAGTCTGTGCACTTAGGCAGTGACTTAACTTTTTATTCAAAAAAGACCCCAAAAGTATCTTGGAATGTCTTGAAATTGTACACAGTCATAGTCAAGCATGCCCTGAACAAGAATCCGTTGAATATATTTGCATATCTCTTGAAGAATATTTTTAATGAACTTTTGAAAATCAGGAAAGCGATCCATGCACTTGGACATTCCAAGTATGTTGGAATGTCTTGAAATTGTACTCAGTCATAGTCAACGACGCCCTGAACAAGAATCCGTTGAAAATATTTGCATATCGCTTAAGGAATATTTTTAATGAATTTTTGAAAATCAGGAAAGCGATCCATGCACTTAGGCAGTGACTTAACTTTTTCGTCAAAAAAGACCCCAAAAGTATCTTGGAATGTCTTGAAATTGTACACAGTCATAGTCAAGCATGCCCTGAACAAGAATCCGTTGAATATATTTGCATATCTCTTGAAGAATATTTTTAATGAACTTTTGAATATCCGAAAAGCGATCCATGCACTTGGACATTCCAAGTATGTTGGAATGTCTTGAAATTGTACTCAGTCATAGTCAACAACGCCCTGAACAAGAATCAATTGAAAATATTTGCATATCTCTTAAGGAATGTTTTTAATGAATTTTTGAAAATGAGGAAAGTCTGTGCACTTAGGCAGTGACTTAACTTTTTATTCAAAAAAGACCCCAAAAGTATCTTGGAATGTCTTGAAATTGTACACAGTCATAGTCAAGCATGCCCTGAACAAGAATCCGTTGAATATATTTGCATATCTCTTGAAGAATATTTTTAATGAACTTTTGAAAATCAGGAAAGCGATCCATGCACTTGGACATTCCAAGTATGTTGGAATGTCTTGAAATTGTACTCAGTCATAGTCAACGACGCCCTGAACAAGAATCCGTTGAAAATATTTGCATATCGTTTAAGGAATATTTTTAAAGAATTTCTGAAAATCAGGAAAGCGATCCATGCACTTAGGCAGTGACTTAACTTTTTCGTCAAAAAAGACCCCAAAAGTATCTTGGAATGTCTTGAAATTGTACACAGTCATAGTCAAGCATGCCCTGAACAAGAATCCGTTGAATATATTTGCATATCTCTTGAAGAATATTTTAAATTAACTTTTGAAAATCAGGAAAGCGATCCATGCACTTGGACATTCCAAGTATGTTGGAATGTCTTGAAATTGTACTCAGTCATAGTCAACGACGCCCTGAACAAGAATCAATTGAAAATATTTGCATATCTCTTAAGGAATATTTTTAATGAATTTTTGAAAATGATGAAAGTCTGTGCACTTAGGCAGTGACTTAACTTTTTATTCAAAAAAGACCCCAAAGGTATCTTGGAATGTCTTGAAATTGTACACAGTCATAGTCAAGCATGCCCTGAACAAGAATCCGTTGAATATATTTGCATATCTCTTGAAGAATATTTTTAATGAACTTTTGAAAATCAGGAAAGCGATCCATGCACTTGGACATTCCAAGTATGTTGGAATGTCTTGAAATTGTACTCAGTCATAGTCAACGACGCCCTGAACAAGAATCCGTTGAAAATATTTGCATATCGTTTAAGGAATATTTTTAAAGAATTTCTGAAAATCAGGAAAGCGATCCATGCACTTAGGCAGTGACTTAACTTTTTCGTCAAAAAAGACCCCAAAAGTATCTTGGAATGTCTTGAAATTGTACACAGTCATAGTCAAGCATGCCCTGAACAAGAATCCGTTGAATATATTTGCATATCTCTTGAAGAATATTTTTAATGAACTTTTGAAAATCAGGAAAGCGATCCATGCACTTGGACATTCCAAGTATGTTGGAATGTCTTGAAATTGTACTCAGTCATAGTCAACGACGCCCTGAACAAGAATCCGTTGAAAATGTTTGCATATCGCTTAAGGAATATTTTTAATGAATTTTTGAAAATCAGGAAAGCGATCCATGCACTTAGGCAGTGACTTAACTTTTTTGTCAAAAAAGACCCCAAAAGTATCTTGGAATGTCTTGAAATTGTACACAGTCATAGTCAAGCATGCCCTGAACAAGAATCCGTTGAATATATTTGCATATCTCTTGAAGAATATTTTTAATGAATTTTTGAAAATCCGAAAAGCGATCCATGCACTTGGACATTCCAAGTATGTTGGAATGTCTTTAAATTGTACTCAGTCATAGTCAACGACGCCCTGAACAAGAATCAATTGAAAATATTTGCATATCTCTTAAGGAATATTTTTAATGAATTTTTGAAAATGAGGAAAGTCTGTGCACTTAGGCAGTGACTTAACTTTTTATTCAAAAAAGACCCCAAAAGTATCTTGGAATGTCTTGAAATTGTACACAGTCATAGTCAAGCATGCCCTGAACAAGAATCCGTTGAATATATTTGCATATCTCTTGAAGAATATTTTTAATGAACTTTTGAAAATCAGGAAAGCGATCCATGCACTTGGACATTCCAAGTATGTTGGAATGTTTTGAAATTGTACTCAGTCATAGTCAACGACGCCCTGAACAAGAATCAATTGAAAATATTTGCATATCTCTTAAGGAATATTTTTAATGAATTTTTGAAAATGAGGAAAGTCTGTGCACTTAGGCAGTGACTTAACTTTTTATTCAAAAAAGACCCCAAAAGTATCTTGGAATGTCTTGAAATTGTACACAGTCATAGTCAAGCATGCCCTGAACAAGAATCCGTTGAATATATTTGCATATCTCTTGAAGAATATTTTTAATGAACTTTTGAAAATCAGGAAAGCGATCCATGCACTTGGACATTCCAAGTATGTTGGAATGTCTTGAAATTGTACCCAGTCATAGTCAACGACGCCCTGAACAAGAATCCGTTGAAAATATTTGCATATCGTTTAAGGAATATTTTTAAAGAATTTCTGAAAATCAGTAAAACGATCCATGCACTTAGGCAGTGACTTAACTTTTTCGTCAAAAAAGACCCCAAAAGTATCTTGGAATGTCTTGAAATTGTACACAGTCATAGTCAAGAATGCCCTGAACAAGAATCCGTTGAATATATTTGCATATCTCTTGAAGAATATTTTTAATGAATTTTTGAAAATCCTGAAAGCGATCCATGCACTTGGACATTCCAAGTATGTTGGAATGTCTTGAAATTGTACTCGGTCATAGTCAACGACGCCCTGAACAAGAATCCAATGAAAATATTTGCATATCTCTTAAGGAATATTTTTAATGAATTTTTGAAAATGATGAAAGTCTGTGCACTTAGGCAGTGACTTAACTTTTTATTCAAAAAAGACCCCAAAGGTATCTTGGAATGTCTTGAAATTGTACACAGTCATAGTCAAGCATGCCCTGAACAAGAATCCGTTGAATATATTTGCATATCTCTTGAAGAATATTTTTAATGAACTTTTGAAAATCAGGAAAGCGATCCATGCACTTGGACATTCCAAGTATGTTGGAATGTCTTGAAATTGTACTCAGTCATAGTCAACGACGCCCTGAACAAGAATCCGTTGAAAATATTTGCATATCGTTTAAGGAATATTTTTAAAGAATTTCTGAAAATCAGTAAAACGATCCATGCACTTAGGCAGTGACTTAACTTTTTCGTCAAAAAAGACCCCAAAAGTATCTTGGAATGTCTTGAAATTGTACACAGTCATAGTCAAGAATGCCCTGAACAAGAATCCGTTGAATATATTTGCATATCTCTTGAAGAATATTTTTAATGAATTTTTGAAAATCCTGAAAGCGATCCATGCACTTGGACATTCCAAGTATGTTGGAATGTCTTGAAATTGTACTCGGTCATAGTCAACGACGCCCTGAACAAGAATCCAATGAAAATATTTGCATATCTCTTAAGGAATATTTTTAATGAATTTTTGAAAATGATGAAAGTCTGTGCACTTAGGCAGTGACTTAACTTTTTATTCAAAAAAGACCCCAAAGGTATCTTGGAATGTCTTGAAATTGTACACAGTCATAGTCAAGCATGCCCTGAACAAGAATCCGTTGAATATATTTGCATATCTCTTGAAGAATATTTTTAATGAACTTTTGAAAATCAGGAAAGCGATCCATGCACTTGGACATTCCAAGTATGTTGGAATGTCTTGAAATTGTACTCAGTCATAGTCAACGACGCCCTGAACAAGAATCCGTTGAAAATATTTGCATATCGCTTAAGGAATATTTTTAATGAATTTCTGAAAATGAGGAAAGCGATCCATGCACTTAGGCAGTGACTTAACTTTTTTGTCAAAAAAGACCCCAAAAGTATCTTGGAATGTCTTGAAATTGTACACAGTCATAGTCAAGCATGCCCTGAACAAGAATCCGTTGAATATATTTGCATATCTCTTGAAGAATATTTTTAATGAATTTTTGAAAATCCGAAAAGCGATCCATGCACTTGGACATTCCAAGTATGTTGGAATGTCTTGAAATTGTACTCAGTCATAGTCAACGACGCCCTGAACAAGAATCCGTTGAAAATATTTGCATATCGTTTAAGGAATATTTTTAAAGAATTTCTGAAAATCAGGAAAGCGATCCATGCACTTAGGCAGTGACTTAACTTTTTTGTCAAAAAAGACCCCAAAAGTATCTTGGAATGTCTTGAAATTGTACACAGTCATAGTCAAGCATGCCCTGAACAAGAATCCGTTGAATATATTTGCATATCTCTTGAAGAATATTTTTAATGAATTTTTGAAAATCCGAAAAGCGATCCATGCACTTGGACATTCCAAGTATGTTGGAATGTCTTTAAATTGTACTCAGTCATAGTCAACGACGCCCTGAACAAGAATCAATTGAAAATATTTGCATATCTCTTAAGGAATATTTTTAATGAATTTTTGAAAATGAGGAAAGTCTGTGCACTTAGGCAGTGACTTAACTTTTTATTCAAAAAAGACCCCAAAAGTATCTTGGAATGTCTTGAAATTGTACACAGTCATAGTCAAGCATGCCCTGAACAAGAATCCGTTGAATATATTTGCATATCTCTTGAAGAATATTTTTAATGAACTTTTGAAAATCAGGAAAGCGATCCATGCACTTAGGCAGTGACTTAACTTTTTCGTCAAAAAAGACCCCAAAAGTATCTTGGAATGTCTTGAAATTGTACACAGTCATAGTCAAGCATGCCCTGAACAAGAATCCGTTGAATATATTTGCATATCTCCTGAAGAATATTTTTAATGAATTTTTGAAAATCCGGAAAGCGATCCATGCACTTGGACATTCCAAGTATGTTGGAATGTCTTGAAATTGTACTCGGTCATAGTCAACGACGCCCTGAACAAGAATCCATTGAAAATATTTGCATATCTCTTAAGGAATATTTTTAATGAATTTTTGAAAATGATGAAAGTCTGTGCACTTAGGCAGTGACTTAACTTTTTATTCAAAAAAGACCCCAAAAGTATCTTGGAATGTCTTGAAATTGTACACAGTCATAGTCAAGCATGCCCTGAACAAGAATCCGTTGAATATATTTGCATATCTCTTGAAGAATATTTTTAATGAACTTTTGAAAATCAGGAAAGCGATCCATGCACTTGGACATTCCAAGTATGTTGGAATGTCTTGAAATTGTACTCAGTCATAGTCAACGACGCCCTGAACAAGAATCAATTGAAAATATTTGCATATCTCTTAAGGAATATTTTTAATGAATTTTTGAAAATGAGGAAAGTCTGTGCACTTAGGCAGTGACTTAACTTTTTATTCAAAAAAGACCCCAAAAGTATCTTGGAATGTCTTGAAATTGTACACAGTCATAGTCAAGCATGCCCTGAACAAGAATCCGTTGAATATATTTGCATATCTCTTGAAGAATATTTTTAATGAACTTTTGAAAATCAGGAAAGCGATCCATGCACTTGGACATTCCAAGTATGTTGGAATGTCTTGAAATTGTACTCAGTCATAGTCAACGACGCCCTGAACAAGAATCCGTTGAAAATATTTGCATATCGCTTAAGGAATATTTTTAATGAAATTTTGAAAATCAGAAAAGCGATCCATGCACTTAGGCAGTGACTTAACTTTTTTGTCAAAAAAGACCCCAAAAGTATCTTGGAATGTCTTGAAATTGTACACAGTCATAGTCAAGCATGCCCTGAACAAGAATCCGTTGAATATATTTGCATATCTCTTGAAGAATATTTTTAATGAATTTTTGAAAATCCGAAAAGCGATCCATGCACTTGGACATTCCAAGTATGTTGGAATGTCTTGAAATTGTACTCAGTCATAGTCAACGACGCCCTGAACAAGAATCAATTGAAAATATTTGCATATCTCTTAAGGAATATTTTTAATGAATTTTTGAAAATGAGGAAAGTCTGTGCACTTAGGCAGTGACTTAATTTTTTATTCAAAAAAGACCCCAAAAGTATCCTGGAATGTCTTGAAATTGTACACAGTCATAGTCAAGCATGCCCTGAACAAGAATCCGTTGAATATATTTGCATATCTCTTGAAGAATATTTTTAATGAACTTTTGAAAATCAGGAAAGCGATCCATGCACTTGGACATTCCAAGTATGTTGGAATGTCTTGAAATTGTACTCAGTCATAGTCAACGACGCCCTGAACAAGAATCCGTTGAAAATATTTGCATATCGTTTAAGGAATATTTTTAAAGAATTTCTGAAAATCAGGAAAGCGATCCATGCACTTAGGCAGTGACTTAACTTTTTCGTCAAAAAAGACCCCAAAAGTATCTTGGAATGTCTTGAAATTGTACACAGTCATAGTCAAGCATGCCCTGAACAAGAATCCGTTGAATATATTTGCATATCTCTTGAAGAATATTTTTAATGAATTTTTGAAAATCCGGAAAGCGATCCATGCACTTGGACATTCCAAGTATGTTGGAATGTCTTGAAATTGTACTCGGTCATAGTCAACGACGCCCTGAACAAGAATCCATTGAAAATATTTGCATATCTCTTAAGGAATATTTTTAATGAATTTTTGAAAATGATGAAAGTCTGTGCACTTAGGCAGTGACTTAACTTTTTATCCAAAAAAGACCCCAAAGGTATCTTGGAATGTCTTGAAATTGTACACAGTCATAGTCAAGCATGCCCTGAACAAGAATCCGTTGAATATATTTGCATATCTCTTGAAGAATATTTTTAATGAACTTTTGAAAATCAGGAAAGCGATCCATGCACTTGGACATTCCAAGTATGTTGGAATGTCTTGAAATTGTACTCAGTCATAGTCAACGACGCCCTGAACAAGAATCCGTTGAAAATATTTGCATATCGCTTAAGGAATATTTTTAATGAATTTTTGAAAATCAGGAAAGCGATCCATGCACTTAGGCAGTGACTTAACTTTTTTGTCAAAAAAGACCCCAAAAGTATCTTGGAATGTCTTGAAATTGTACACAGTCATAGTCAAGCATGCCCTGAACAAGAATCCGTTGAATATATTTGCATATCTCTTGAAGAATATTTTTAATGAATTTTTGAAAATCCGAAAAGCGATCCATGCACTTGGACATTCCAAGTATGTTGGAATGTTTTGAAATTGTACTCAGTCATAGTCAACGACGCCCTGAACAAGAATCCGTTGAAAATATTTGCATATCGCTTAAGGAATATTTTTAATGAATTTTTGAAAATCAGGAAAGCGATCCATGCACTTAGGCAGTGACTTAACTTTTTATTCAAAAAAGACCCCAAAAGTATCTTGGAATGTCTTGAAATTGTACACAGTCATAGTCAAGCATGCCCTGAACAAGAATCCGTTGAATATATTTGCATATCTCTTGAATAATATTTTTAATGAATTTTTGAAAATCCGAAAAGCGATCCATGCACTTGGACATTCCAAGTATGTTGGAATGTCTTGAAATTGTACTCAGTCATAGTCAACGACGCCCTGAACAAGAATCCGTTGAATATATTTGCATATCTCTTGAGGAATATTTTTAATGAATTTTTGAAAATCAGGAAAGCGATCCATGCACTTAGGCAGTGACTTAACTTTTGATGTTTTTGGGTTGTTTTTAAAGAATTAAAGCTGCAGGAGTTCATCCATGTCGTCCAGTCGCTGGAAACAAACGTTTGGACACCGTGGATCACACAGCAGGATATCAGGTGAGACGAAGGAAACGATCCATTTGCCCTGATGCACTTAGTGACTTGACTTTTTTTTAAAAAAAAACCCCAAAAGTAAATTGGAATGTCTTGAAATTGTACACAGTCATAGTCAAGCATGCCCTGAACAAGAATCCGTTGAATATATTTGCATATCTCTTGAAGAATATTTTTAATGAATTTATGAAAATCCGAAAAGCGATCCATGCACTTGGACATTCCAAGTATGTTGGAATGTCTTGAAATTGTACTCAGTCATAGTCAACGACGCCCTGAACAAGAATCCGTTGAAAATATTTGCATATCGCTTAAGGAATATTTTTAATGAATTTCTGAAAATGAGGAAAGCGATCCATGCACTTAGGCAGTGACTTAACTTTTTTGTCAAAAAAGACCCCAAAAGTATCTTGGAATGTCTTGAAATTGTACACAGTCATAGTCAAGCATGCCCTGAACAAGAATCCGTTGAATATATTTGCATATCTCTTGAAGAATATTTTTAATGAAATTTTAAAAATCCGAAAAGCGATCCATGCACTTGGACATTCCAAGTATGTTGGAATGTCTTGAAATTGTACTCAGTCATAGTCAACGACGCCCTGAACAAGAATCAATTGAAAATATTTGCATATCGCTTAAGGAATATTTTTAATGAATTTTTGAAAATGAGGAAAGTCTGTGCACTTAGGCAGTGACTTAACTTTTTATTCAAAAAAGACCCCAAAAGTATCTTGGAATGTCTTGAAATTGTACACAGTCATAGTCAAGCATGCCCTGAACAAGAATCCGTTGAATATATTTGCATATCTCTTGAAGAATATTTTTAATGAACTTTTGAAAATCAGGAAAGCGATCCATGCACTTGGACATTCCAAGTATGTTGGAATGTCTTGAAATTGTACTCAGTCATAGTCAACGACGCCCTGAACAAGAATCCGTTGAAAATATTTGCATATCGTTTAAGGAATATTTTTAAAGAATTTCTGAAAATCAGGAAAGCGATCCATGCACTTAGGCAGTGACTTAACTTTTTCGTCAAAAAAGACCCCAAAAGTATCTTGGAATGTCTTGAAATTGTACACAGTCATAGTCAAGAATGCCCTGAACAAGAATCCGTTGAATATATTTGCATATCTCTTGAAGAATATTTTTAATGAATTTTTGAAAATCCGGAAAGCGATCCATGCACTTGGACATTCCAAGTATGTTGGAATGTCTTGAAATTGTACTCGGTCATAGTCAACGACGCCCTGAACAAGAATCCATTGAAAATATTTGCATATCTCTTAAGGAATATTTTTAATGAATTTTTGAAAATGATGAAAGTCTGTGCACTTAGGCAGTGACTTAACTTTTTATTCAAAAAAGACCCCAAAGGTATCTTGGAATATCTTGAAATTGTACACAGTCATAGTCAAGCATGCCCTGAACAAGAATCCGTTGAATATATTTGCATATCTCTTGAAGAATATTTTTAATGAACTTTTGAAAATCAGGAAAGCGATCCATGCACTTGGACATTCCAAGTATGTTGGAATGTCTTGAAATTGTACTCAGTCATAGTCAACGACGCCCTGAACAAGAATCCGTTGAAAATATTTGCATATCGTTTAAGGAATATTTTTAAAGAATTTCTGAAAATCAGGAAAGCGATCCATGCACTTAGGCAGTGACTTAACTTTTTATTCAAAAAAGACCCCAAAAGTATCTTGGAATGTCTTGAAATTGTACACAGTCATAGTCAAGCATGCCCTGAACAAGAATCCGTTGAATATATTTGCATATCTCTTGAAGAATATTTTTAATGAACTTTTGAAAATCAGGAAAGCGATCCATGCACTTGGACATTCCAAGTATGTTGGAATGTCTTGAAATTGTACTCAGTCATAGTCAACGACGCCCTGAACAAGAATCCGTTGAAAATATTTGCATATCGTTTAAGGAATATTTTTAAAGAATTTCTGAAAATCAGGAAAGCGATCCATGCACTTAGGCAGTGACTTAACTTTTTCGTCAAAAAAGACCCCAAAAGTATCTTGGAATGTCTTGAAATTGTACACAGTCATAGTCAAGCATGCCCTGAACAAGAATGCGTTGAATATATTTGCATATCTCTTGAAGAATATTTTTAATGAATTTTTGAAAATCCGAAAAGCGATTTATGCACTTGGACATTCCAAGTATGTTGGAATGTCTTGAAATTGTACTCAGTCATAGTCAACGACGCCCTGAACAAGAATCAATTGAAAATATTTGCATATCTCTTAAGGAATATTTTTAATGAATTTTTGAAAATGAGGAAAGTCTGTGCACTTAGGCAGTGACTTAACTTTTTATTCAAAAAAGACCCCAAAAGTATCTTGGAATGTCTTGAAATTGTACACAGTCATAGTCAAGCATGCCCTGAACAAGAATCCGTTGAATATATTTGCATATCTCTTGAAGAATATTTTAAATGAACTTTTGAAAATCAGGAAAGCGATCCATGCACTTGGACATTCCAAGTATGTTGGAATGTCTTGAAATTGTACTCAGTCATAGTCAACGACGCCCTGAACAAGAATCCGTTGAAAATATTTGCATATCGTTTAAGGAATATTTTTAAAGAATTTCTGAAAATCAGGAAAGCGATCCATGCACTTAGGCAGTGACTTAACTTTTTCGTCAAAAAAGACCCCAAAAGTATCTTGGAATGTCTTGAAATTGTACACAGTCATAGTCAAGAATGCCCTGAACAAGAATCCGTTGAATATATTTGCATATCTCTTGAAGAATATTTTTAATGAATTTTTGAAAATCCGGAAAGCGATCCATGCACTTGGACATTCCAAGTATGTTGGAATGTCTTGAAATTGTACTCGGTCATAGTCAACGACGCCCTGAACAAAAATCCATTGAAAATATTTGCATATCTCTTAAGGAATATTTTTAATGAATTTTTGAAAATGATGAAAGTCTGTGCACTTAGGCAGTGACTTAACTTTTTATTCAAAAAAGACCCCAAAAGTATCTTGGAATGTCTTGAAATTGTACACAGTCATAGTCAAGCATGCCCTGAACAAGAATCCGTTGAATATATTTGCATATCTCTTGAAGAATATTTTTAATGAAATTTTGAAAATCCGAAAAGCGATCCATGCACTTGGACATTCCAAGTATGTTGGAATGTCTTGAAATTGTACTCAGTCATAGTCAACGACGCCCTGAACAAGAATCAATTGAAAATATTTGCATATCTCTTAAGGAATATTTTTAATGAATTTTTGAAAATGAGGAAAGTCTGTGCACTTAGGCAGTGACTTAACTTTTTATTCAAAAAAGACCCCAAAAGTATCTTGGAATGTCTTGAAATTGTACACAGTCATAGTCAAGCATGCCCTGAACAAGAATCCGTTGAATATATTTGCATATCTCTTGAAGAATATTTTTAATGAACTTTTGAAAATCAGGAAAGCGATCCATGCACTTGGACATTCCAAGTATGTTGGAATGTCTTGAAATTGTACTCAGTCATAGTCAACGACGCCCTGAACAAGAATCCGTTGAAAATATTTGCATATCGCTTAAGGAATATTTTTAATGAATTTTTGAAAATCAGGAAAGCGATCCATGCACTTAGGCAGTGACTTAACTTTTTTGTCAAAAAAGACCCCAAAAGTATCTTGGAATGTCTTGAAATTGTACACAGTCATAGTCAAGCATGCCCTGAACAAGAATCCGTTGAATATATTTGCATATCTCTTGAAGAATATTTTTAATGAATTTTTGAAAATCCGAAAAGCGATCCATGCACTTGGACATTCCAAGTATGTTGGAATGTCTTGAAATTGTACTCAGTCATAGTCAACGACGCCCTGAACAAGAATCCGTTGAAAATATTTGCATATCGTTTAAGGAATATTTTTAAAGAATTTCTGAAATTCAGGAAAGCGATCCATGCACTTAGGCAGTGACTTAACTTTTTCGTCAAAAAAGACCCCAAAAGTATCTTGGAATGTCTTGAAATTGTACACAGTCATAGTCAAGCATGCCCTGAACAAGAATCCGTTGAATATATTTGCATATCTCTTGAAGAATATTTTTAATGAATTTTTGAAAATCCGGAAAGCGATCCATGCACTTGGACATTCCAAGTATGTTGGAAAGTCTTGAAATTGTACTCGGTCATAGTCAACGACGCCCTGAACAAGAATCCATTGAAAATATTTGCATATCTCTTAAGGAATATTTTTAATGAATTTTTGAAAATGATGAAAGTCTGTGCACTTAGGCAGTGACTTAACTTTTTATTCAAAAAAGACCCCAAAAGTATCTTGGAATGTCTTGAAATTGTACACAGTCATAGTCAAGCATGCCCTGAACAAGAATCCGTTGAATATATTTGCATATCTCTTGAAGAATATTTTTAATGAACTTTTGAAAATCAGGAAAGCGATCCATGCACTTGGACATTCCAAGTATGTTGAAATGTCTTGAAATTGTACTCAGTCATAGTCAACGACGCCCTGAACAAGAATCCGTTGAAAATATTTGCATATCGCTTAAGGAATATTTTTAATGAATTTTTGAAAATCAGGAAAGCGATCCATGCACTTAGGCAGTGACTTAACTTTTTCGTCAAAAAAGACCCCAAAAGTATCTTGGAATGTCTTGAAATTGTACACAGTCATAGTCAAGCATGCCCTGAACAAGAATCCGTTGAATATATTTGCATATCTCTTGAAGAATATTTTTAATGAATTTTTGAAAATCCGAAAAGCGATCCATGCACTTGGACATTCCAAGTATGTTGGAATGTCTTGAAATTGTACTCAGTCATAGTCAACGACGCCCTGAACAAGAATCAATTGAAAATATTTGCATATCGCTTAAGGAATATTTTTAATGAATTTTTGAAAATCAGGAAAGCGATCCATGCACTTAGGCAGTGACTTAACTTTTTTGTCAAAAAAGACCCCAAAAGTATATTGGAATGTCTTGAAATTGTACACAGTCATAGTCAAGCATGCCCTGAACAAGAATCCGTTGAATATATTTGCATATCTCTTGAAGAATATTTTTAATGAATTTTTGAAAATCCGAAAAGCGATCCATGCACTTGGACATTCCAAGTATGTTGGAATGTCTTGAAATTGTACTCAGTCATAGTCAACGACGCCCTGAACAAGAATCAATTGAAAATATTTGCATATCTCTTAAGGAATATTTTTAATGAATTTTTGAAAATGAGGAAAGTCTGTGCACTTAGGCAGTGACTTAACTTTTTATTCAAAAAAGACCCCAAAAGTATCCTGGAATGTCTTGAAATTGTACATAGTCATAGTCAAGCATGCCCTGAACAAGAATCCGTTGAATATATTTGCATATCTCTTGAAGAATATTTTTAATGAACTTTTGAAAATCAGGAAAGCGATCCATGCACTTGGACATTCCAAGTATGTTGGAATGTCTTGAAATTGTACTCAGTCATAGTCAACGACGCCCTGAACAAGAATCCGTTGAAAATATTTGCATATCGTTTAAGGAATATTTTTAAAGAATTTCTGAAAATCAGGAAAGCGATCCATGCACTTAGGCAGTGACTTAACTTTTTCGTCAAAAAAGACCCCAAAAGTATCTTGGAATGTCTTGAAATTGTACACAGTCATAGTCAAGCATGCCCTGAGCAAGAATCCGTTGAATATATTTGCATATCTCTTGAAGAATATTTTTAATGAATTTTTGAAAATCCGAAAAGCGATCCATGCACTTGGACATTCCAAGTATGTTGGAATGTCTTGAAATTGTACTCGGTCATAGTCAACGACGCCCTGAACAAGAATCCATTGAAAATATTTGCATATCTCTTAAGGAATATTTTTAATGAATTTTTGAAAATGATGAAAGTCTGTGCACTTAGGCAGTGACTTAACTTTTTATCCAAAAAAAACCCCAAAGGTATCTTGGAATGTCTTGAAATTGTACACAGTCATAGTCAAGCATGCCCTGAACAAGAATCCGTTGAATATATTTGCATATCTCTTGAAGAATATTTTTAATGAACTTTTGAAAATCAGGAAAGCGATCCATGCACTTGGACATTCCAAGTATGTTGGAATGTCTTGAAATTGTACTCAGTCATAGTCAACGACGCCCTGAACAAGAATCCGTTGAAAATATTTGCATATCGTTTAAGGAATATTTTTAAAGAATTTCTGAAAATCAGGAAAGCGATCCATGCACTTAGGCAGTGACTTAACTTTTTCGTCAAAAAAGACCCCAAAAGTATCTTGGAATGTCTTGAAATTGTACACAGTCATAGTCAAGCATGCCCTGAACAAGAATCCGTTGAATATATTTGCATATCTCTTGAAGAATATTTTTAATGAATTTTTGAAAATCCGGAAAGCGATCCATGCACTTGGACATTCCAAGTATGTTGGAAAGTCTTGAAATTGTACTCGGTCATAGTCAACGATGCCCTGAACAAGAATCCATTGAAAATATTTGCATATCTCTTAAGGAATATTTTAAATGAATTTTTGAAAATGATGAAAGTCTGTGCACTTAGGCAGTGACTTAACTTTTTATTCAAAAAAGACCCCAAAAGTATCTTGGAATGTCTTGAAATTGTACACAGTCATAGTCAAGCATGCCCTGAACAAGAATCCGTTGAATATATTTGCATATCTCTTGAAGAATATTTTTAATGAACTTTTGAAAATCAGGAAAGCGATCCATGCACTTGGACATTCCAAGTATGTTGAAATGTCTTGAAATTGTACTCAGTCATAGTCAACGACGCCCTGAACAAGAATCCGTTGAAAATATTTGCATATCGCTTAAGGAATATTTTTAATGAATTTTTGAAAATCAGGAAAGCGATCCATGCACTTAGGCAGTGACTTAACTTTTTCGTCAAAAAAGACCCCAAAAGTATCTTGGAATGTCTTGAAATTGTACACAGTCATAGTCAAGCATGCCCTGAACAAGAATCCGTTGAATATATTTGCATATCTCTTGAAGAATATTTTTAATGAATTTTTGAAAATCCGAAAAGCGATCCATGCACTTGGACATTCCAAGTATGTTGGAATGTCTTGAAATTGTACTCAGTCATAGTCAACGACGCCCTGAACAAGAATCCGTTGAAAATATTTGCATATCGCTTAAGGAATATTTTTAATGAATTTTTGAAAATCAGGAAAGCGATTCATGCACTTAGGCAGTGACTTAACTTTTTTGTCAAAAAAGACCCCAAAAGTATCTTGGAATGTCTTGAAATTGTACACAGTCATAGTCAAGCATGCCCTGAACAAGAATCCGTTGAATATATTTGCATATCTCTTGAAGAATATTTTTAATGAATTTTTGAAAATCCGAAAAGCGATCCATGCACTTGGACATTCCAAGTATGTTGGAATGTCTTGAAATTGTACTCAGTCATAGTCAACGACGCCCTGAACAAGAATCAATTGAAAATATTTGCATATCTCTTAAGGAATATTTTTAATGAATTTTTGAAAATGAGGAAAGTCTGTGCACTTAGGCAGTGACTTAACTTTTTATTCAAAAAAGACCCCAAAAGTATCCTGGAATGTCTTGAAATTGTACACAGTCATAGTCAAGCATGCCCTGAACAAGAATCCGTTGAATATATTTGCATATCTCTTGAAGAATATTTTTAATGAACTTTTGAAAATCAGGAAAGCGATCCATGCACTTGGACATTCCAAGTATGTTGGAATGTCTTGAAATTGTACTCAGTCATAGTCAACGACGCCCTGAACAAGAATCCGTTGAAAATATTTGCATATCGTTTAAGGAATATTTTTAAAGAATTTCTGAAAATCAGGAAAGCGATCCATGCACTTAGGCAGTGACTTAACTTTTTCGTCAAAAAAGACCCCAAAAGTATCTTGGAATGTCTTGAAATTGTACACAGTCATAGTCAAGCATGCCCTGAACAAGAATCCGTTGAATATATTTGCATATCTCTTGAAGAATATTTTTAATGAATTTTTGAAAATCCGAAAAGCGATCCATGCACTTGGACATTCCAAGTATGTTGGAATGTCTTGAAATTGTACTCGGTCATAGTCAACGACGCCCTGAACAAGAATCCATTGAAAATATTTGCATATCTCTTAAGGAATATTTTTAATGAATTTTTGAAAATGATGAAAGTCTGTGCACTTAGGCAGTGACTTAACTTTTTATCCAAAAAAGACCCCAAAGGTATCTTGGAATGTCTTGAAATTGTACACAGTCATAGTCAAGCATGCCCTGAACAAGAATCCGTTGAATATATTTGCATATCTCTTGAAGAATATTTTTAATGAACTTTTGAAAATCAGGAAAGCGATCCATGCACTTGGACATTCCAAGTATGTTGGAATGTCTTGAAATTGTACTCAGTCATAGTCAACGACGCCCTGAACAAGAATCCGTTGAAAATATTTGCATATCGTTTAAGGAATATTTTTAAAGAATTTCTGAAAATCAGGAAAGCGATCCATGCACTTAGGCAGTGACTTAACTTTTTCGTCAAAAAAGACCCCAAAAGTATCTTGGAATGTCTTGAAATTGTACACAGTCATAGTCAAGCATGCCCTGAACAAGAATCCGTTGAATATATTTGCATATCTCTTGAAGAATATTTTTAATGAATTTTTGAAAATCAGGAAAGCGATCCATGCACTTGGACATTCCAAGTATGTTGGAATGTCTTGAAATTGTACTCAGTCATAGTCAACGACGCCCTGAACAAGAATCCGTTGAAAATATTTGCATATCGTTTAAGGAATATTTTTAAAGAATTTCTGAAAATCAGGAAAGCGATCCATGCACTTAGGCAGTGACTTAACTTTTTCGTCAAAAAAGACCCCAAAAGTATCTTGGAATGTCTTGAAATTGTACACAGTCATAGTCAAGCATGCCCTGAACAAGAATCCGTTGAATATATTTGCATATCTCTTGAAGAATATTTTTAATGAATTTTTGAAAATCCGAAAAGCGATCCATGCACTTGGACATTCCAAGTATGTTGGAATGTCTTGAAATTGTACTCGGTCATAGTCAACGACGCCCTGAACAAGAATCCATTGAAAATATTTGCATATCTCTTAAGGAATATTTTTAATGAATTTTTGAAAATGATGAAAGTCTGTGCACTTAGGCAGTGACTTAACTTTTTATCCAAAAAAGACCCCAAAGGTATCTTGGAATGTCTTGAAATTGTACACAGTCATAGTCAAGCATGCCCTGAACAAGAATCCGTTGAATATATTTGCATATCTCTTGAAGAATATTTTTAATGAACTTTTGAAAATCAGGAAAGCGATCCATGCACTTGGACATTCCAAGTATGTTGGAATGTCTTGAAATTGTACTCAGTCATAGTCAACGACGCCCTGAACAAGAATCCGTTGAAAATATTTGCATATCGTTTAAGGAATATTTTTAAAGAATTTCTGAAAATCAGGAAAGCGATCCATGCACTTAGGCAGTGACTTAACTTTTTCGTCAAAAAAGACCCCAAAAGTATCTTGGAATGTCTTGAAATTGTACACAGTCATAGTCAAGCATGCCCTGAACAAGAATCCGTTGAATATATTTGCATATCTCTTGAAGAATATTTTTAATGAATTTTTGAAAATCAGGAAAGCGATCCATGCACTTGGACATTCCAAGTATGTTGGAATGTCTTGAAATTGTACTCAGTCATAGTCAACGACGCCCTGAACAAGAATCCGTTGAAAATATTTGCATATCGTTTAAGGAATATTTTTAAAGAATTTCTGAAAATCAGGAAAGCGATCCATGCACTTAGGCAGTGACTTAACTTTTTCGTCAAAAAAGACCCCAAAAGTATCTTGGAATGTCTTGAAATTGTACACAGTCATAGTCAAGCATGCCCTGAACAAGAATCCGTTGAATATATTTGCATATCTCTTGAAGAATATTTTTAATGAATTTTTGAAAATCCGAAAAGCGATCCATGCACTTGGACATTCCAAGTATGTTGGAATGTCTTGAAATTGTACTCGGTCATAGTCAACGACGCCCTGAACAAGAATCCATTGAAAATATTTGCATATCTCTTAAGGAATATTTTTAATGAATTTTTGAAAATTATGAAAGTCTGTGCACTTAGGCAGTGACTTAACTTTTTATCCAAAAAAGACCCCAAAGGTATCTTGGAATGTCTTGAAATTGTACACAGTCATAGTCAAGCATGCCCTGAACAAGAATCCGTTGAATATATTTGCATATCTCTTGAAGAATATTTTTAATGAACTTTTGAAAATCAGGAAAGCGATCCATGCACTTGGACATTCCAAGTATGTTGGAATGTTTTGAAATTGTACTCAGTCATAGTCAACGACGCCCTGAACAAGAATCCGTTGAAAATATTTGCATATCGCTTAAGGAATATTTTTAATGAATTTTTGAAAATCAGAAAAGCGATCCATGCACTTAGGCAGTGACTTAACTTTTTTGTCAAAAAAGACCCCAAAAGTATCTTGGAATGTCTTGAAATTGTACACAGTCATAGTCAAGCATGCCCTGAACAAGAATCCGTTGAATATATTTGCATATCTCTTGAAGAATATTTTTAATGAATTTTTGAAAATCCGAAAAGCGATCCATGCACTTGGACATTCCAAGTATGTTGGAATGTCTTGAAATTGTACTCAGTCATAGTCAACGACGCCCTGAACAAGAATCAATTGAAAATATTTGCATATCTCTTAAGGAATATTTTTAATGAATTTTTGAAAATGAGGAAAGTCTGTGCACTTAGGCAGTGACTTAACTTTTTATTCAAAAAAGACCCCAAAAGTATCTTGGAATGTCTTGAAATTGTACACAGTCATAGTCAAGCATGCCCTGAACAAGAATCCGTTGAATATATTTGCATATCTCTTGAAGAATATTTTTAATGAACTTTTGAAAATCAGGAAAGCGATCCATGCACTTGGACATTCCAAGTATGTTGGAATGTCTTGAAATTGTACTCAGTCATAGTCAACGACGCCCTGAACAAGAATCCGTTGAAAATATTTGCATATCGCTTAAGGAATATTTTAAATGAATTTTTGAAAATCAGGAAAGCGATCCATGCACTTAGGCAGTGACTTAACTTTTTCGTCAAAAAAGACCCCAAAAGTATCTTGGAATGTCTTGAAATTGTACACAGTCATAGTCAAGCATGCCCTGAACAAGAATCCGTTGAATATATTTGCATATCTCTTGAAGAATATTTTTAATGAATTTTTGAAAATCAGGAAAGCGATCCATGCACTTGGACATTCCAAGTATGTTGGAATGTCTTGAAATTGTACTCAGTCATAGTCAACGACGCCCTGAACAAGAATCCGTTGAAAATATTTGCATATCGTTTAAGGAATATTTTTAAAGAATTTCTGAAAATCAGGAAAGCGATCCATGCACTTAGGCAGTGACTTAACTTTTTCGTCAAAAAAGACCCCAAAAGTATCTTGGAATGTTTTGAAATTGTACACAGTCATAGTCAAGCATGCCCTGAACAAGAATCCGTTGAATATATTTGCATATCTCTTGAAGAATATTTTTAATGAATTTTTGAAAATCCGAAAAGCGATCCATGCACTTGGACATTCCAAGTATGTTGGAATGTCTTGAAATTGTACTCGGTCATAGTCAACGACGCCCTGAACAAGAATCCATTGAAAATATTTGCATATCTCTTAAGGAATATTTTGAATGAATTTTTGAAAATTATGAAAGTCTGTGCACTTAGGCAGTGACTTAACTTTTTATCCAAAAAAGACCCCAAAGGTATCTTGGAATGTCTTGAAATTGTACACAGTCATAGTCAAGCATGCCCTGAACAAGAATCCGTTGAATATATTTGCATATCTCTTGAAGAATATTTTTAATGAACTTTTGAAAATCAGGAAAGCGATCCATGCACTTGGACATTCCAAGTATGTTGGAATGTTTTGAAATTGTACTCAGTCATAGTCAACGACGCCCTGAACAAGAATCCGTTGAAAATATTTGCATATCGCTTAAGGAATATTTTTAATGAATTTTTGAAAATCAGAAAAGCGATCCATGCACTTAGGCAGTGACTTAACTTTTTTGTCAAAAAAGACCCCAAAAGTATCTTGGAATGTCTTGAAATTGTACACAGTCATAGTCAAGCATGCCCTGAACAAGAATCCGTTGAATATATTTGCATATCTCTTGAAGAATATTTTTAATGAATTTTTGAAAATCCGAAAAGCGATCCATGCACTTGGACATTCCAAGTATGTTGGAATGTCTTGAAATTGTACTCAGTCATAGTCAACGACGCCCTGAACAAGAATCAATTGAAAATATTTGCATATCTCTTAAGGAATATTTTTAATGAATTTTTGAAAATGAGGAAAGTCTGTGCACTTAGGCAGTGACTTAACTTTTTATTCAAAAAAGACCCCAAAAGTATCTTGGAATGTCTTGAAATTGTACACAGTCATAGTCAAGCATGCCCTGAACAAGAATCGGTTGAATATATTTGCATATCTCTTGAAGAATATTTTTAATGAACTTTTGAAAATCAGGAAAGCGATCCATGCACTTGGACATTCCAAGTATGTTGGAATGTCTTGAAATTGTACTCAGTCATAGTCAACGACGCCCTGAACAAGAATCTGTTGAAAATATTTGCATATTTTCAACAGAAAATATAAATGAATTTTTGAAAATCAGGAAAGCTATCCATGCACTTAGGCAGTGACTTAACTTTTTCGTCAAAAAAGACCCCAAAAGTATCTTGGAATGTCTTGAAATTGTACACAGTCATAGTCAAGCATGCCCTGAACAAGAATCCGTTGAATATATTTGCATATCTCTTGAAGAATATTTTTAATGAATTTTTGAAAATCAGGAAAGCGATCCATGCACTTGGACATTCCAAGTATGTTGGAATGTCTTGAAATTGTACTCAGTCATAGTCAACGACGCCCTGAACAAGAATCCGTTGAAAATATTTGCATATCGTTTAAGGAATATTTTTAAAGAATTTCTGAAAATCAGGAAAGCGATCCATGCACTTAGGCAGTGACTTAACTTTTTCGTCAAAAAAGACCCCAAAAGTATCTTGGAATGTCTTGAAATTGTACACAGTCATAGTCAAGCATGCCCTGAACAAGAATCCGTTGAATATATTTGCATATCTCTTGAAGAATATTTTTAATGAATTTTTGAAAATCCGAAAAGCGATCCATGCACTTGGACATTCCAAGTATGTTGGAATGTCTTGAAATTGTACTCGGTCATAGTCAACGACGCCCTGAACAAGAATCCATTGAAAATATTTGCATATCTCTTAAGGAATATTTTTAATGAATTTTTGAAAATTATGAAAGTCTGTGCACTTAGGCAGTGACTTAACTTTTTATCCAAAAAAGACCCCAAAGGTATCTTGGAATGTCTTGAAATTGTACACAGTCATAGTCAAGCATGCCCTGAACAAGAATCCGTTGAATATATTTGCATATCTCTTGAAGAATATTTTTAATGAATTTTTGAAAATCCGAAAAGCGATCCATGCACTTGGACATTCCAAGTATGTTGGAATGTCTTGAAATTGTACTCGGTCATAGTCAACGACGCCCTGAACAAGAATCCATTGAAAATATTTGCATATCTCTTAAGGAATATTTTTAATGAATTTTTGAAAATGATGAAAGTCTGTGCACTTAGGCAGTGACTTAACTTTTTATCCAAAAAAGACCCCAAAGGTATCTTGGAATGTCTTGAAATTGTACACAGTCATAGTCAAGCATGCCCTGAACAAGAATCCGTTGAATATATTTGCATATCTCTTGAAGAATATTTTTAATGAACTTTTGAAAATCAGGAAAGCGATCCATGCACTTGGACATTCCAAGTATGTTGGAATGTCTTGAAATTGTACTCAGTCATAGTCAACGACGCCCTGAACAAGAATCCGTTGAAAATATTTGCATATCGTTTAAGGAATATTTTTAAAGAATTTCTGAAAATCAGGAAAGCGATCCATGCACTTAGGCAGTGACTTAACTTTTTCGTCAAAAAAGACCCCAAAAGTATCTTGGAATGTCTTGAAATTGTACACAGTCATAGTCAAGCATGCCCTGAACAAGAATCCGTTGAATATATTTGCATATCTCTTGAAGAATATTTTTAATGAATTTTTGAAAATCCGGAAAGCGATCCATGCACTTGGACATTCCAAGTATGTTGGAAAGTCTTGAAATTGTACTCGGTCATAGTCAACGATGCCCTGAACAAGAATCCATTGAAAATATTTGCATATCTCTTAAGGAATATTTTAAATGAATTTTTGAAAATGATGAAAGTCTGTGCACTTAGGCAGTGACTTAACTTTTTATTCAAAAAAGACCCCAAAAGTATCTTGGAATGTCTTGAAATTGTACACAGTCATAGTCAAGCATGCCCTGAACAAGAATCCGTTGAATATATTTGCATATCTCTTGAAGAATATTTTTAATGAACTTTTGAAAATCAGGAAAGCGATCCATGCACTTGGACATTCCAAGTATGTTGAAATGTCTTGAAATTGTACTCAGTCATAGTCAACGACGCCCTGAACAAGAATCCGTTGAAAATATTTGCATATCGCTTAAGGAATATTTTTAATGAATTTTTGAAAATCAGGAAAGCGATCCATGCACTTAGGCAGTGACTTAACTTTTTCGTCAAAAAAGACCCCAAAAGTATCTTGGAATGTCTTGAAATTGTACACAGTCATAGTCAAGCATGCCCTGAACAAGAATCCGTTGAATATATTTGCATATCTCTTGAAGAATATTTTTAATGAATTTTTGAAAATCCGAAAAGCGATCCATGCACTTGGACATTCCAAGTATGTTGGAATGTCTTGAAATTGTACTCAGTCATAGTCAACGACGCCCTGAACAAGAATCCGTTGAAAATATTTGCATATCGCTTAAGGAATATTTTTAATGAATTTTTGAAAATCAGGAAAGCGATTCATGCACTTAGGCAGTGACTTAACTTTTTTGTCAAAAAAGACCCCAAAAGTATCTTGGAATGTCTTGAAATTGTACACAGTCATAGTCAAGCATGCCCTGAACAAGAATCCGTTGAATATATTTGCATATCTCTTGAAGAATATTTTTAATGAATTTTTGAAAATCCGAAAAGCGATCCATGCACTTGGACATTCCAAGTATGTTGGAATGTCTTGAAATTGTACTCAGTCATAGTCAACGACGCCCTGAACAAGAATCAATTGAAAATATTTGCATATCTCTTAAGGAATATTTTTAATGAATTTTTGAAAATGAGGAAAGTCTGTGCACTTAGGCAGTGACTTAACTTTTTATTCAAAAAAGACCCCAAAAGTATCCTGGAATGTCTTGAAATTGTACACAGTCATAGTCAAGCATGCCCTGAACAAGAATCCGTTGAATATATTTGCATATCTCTTGAAGAATATTTTTAATGAACTTTTGAAAATCAGGAAAGCGATCCATGCACTTGGACATTCCAAGTATGTTGGAATGTCTTGAAATTGTACTCAGTCATAGTCAACGACGCCCTGAACAAGAATCCGTTGAAAATATTTGCATATCGTTTAAGGAATATTTTTAAAGAATTTCTGAAAATCAGGAAAGCGATCCATGCACTTAGGCAGTGACTTAACTTTTTCGTCAAAAAAGACCCCAAAAGTATCTTGGAATGTCTTGAAATTGTACACAGTCATAGTCAAGCATGCCCTGAACAAGAATCCGTTGAATATATTTGCATATCTCTTGAAGAATATTTTTAATGAATTTTTGAAAATCCGAAAAGCGATCCATGCACTTGGACATTCCAAGTATGTTGGAATGTCTTGAAATTGTACTCGGTCATAGTCAACGACGCCCTGAACAAGAATCCATTGAAAATATTTGCATATCTCTTAAGGAATATTTTTAATGAATTTTTGAAAATGATGAAAGTCTGTGCACTTAGGCAGTGACTTAACTTTTTATCCAAAAAAGACCCCAAAGGTATCTTGGAATGTCTTGAAATTGTACACAGTCATAGTCAAGCATGCCCTGAACAAGAATCCGTTGAATATATTTGCATATCTCTTGAAGAATATTTTTAATGAACTTTTGAAAATCAGGAAAGCGATCCATGCACTTGGACATTCCAAGTATGTTGGAATGTCTTGAAATTGTACTCAGTCATAGTCAACGACGCCCTGAACAAGAATCCGTTGAAAATATTTGCATATCGTTTAAGGAATATTTTTAAAGAATTTCTGAAAATCAGGAAAGCGATCCATGCACTTAGGCAGTGACTTAACTTTTTCGTCAAAAAAGACCCCAAAAGTATCTTGGAATGTCTTGAAATTGTACACAGTCATAGTCAAGCATGCCCTGAACAAGAATCCGTTGAATATATTTGCATATCTCTTGAAGAATATTTTTAATGAATTTTTGAAAATCAGGAAAGCGATCCATGCACTTGGACATTCCAAGTATGTTGGAATGTCTTGAAATTGTACTCAGTCATAGTCAACGACGCCCTGAACAAGAATCCGTTGAAAATATTTGCATATCGTTTAAGGAATATTTTTAAAGAATTTCTGAAAATCAGGAAAGCGATCCATGCACTTAGGCAGTGACTTAACTTTTTCGTCAAAAAAGACCCCAAAAGTATCTTGGAATGTCTTGAAATTGTACACAGTCATAGTCAAGCATGCCCTGAACAAGAATCCGTTGAATATATTTGCATATCTCTTGAAGAATATTTTTAATGAATTTTTGAAAATCCGAAAAGCGATCCATGCACTTGGACATTCCAAGTATGTTGGAATGTCTTGAAATTGTACTCGGTCATAGTCAACGACGCCCTGAACAAGAATCCATTGAAAATATTTGCATATCTCTTAAGGAATATTTTTAATGAATTTTTGAAAATTATGAAAGTCTGTGCACTTAGGCAGTGACTTAACTTTTTATCCAAAAAAGACCCCAAAGGTATCTTGGAATGTCTTGAAATTGTACACAGTCATAGTCAAGCATGCCCTGAACAAGAATCCGTTGAATATATTTGCATATCTCTTGAAGAATATTTTTAATGAACTTTTGAAAATCAGGAAAGCGATCCATGCACTTGGACATTCCAAGTATGTTGGAATGTTTTGAAATTGTACTCAGTCATAGTCAACGACGCCCTGAACAAGAATCCGTTGAAAATATTTGCATATCGCTTAAGGAATATTTTTAATGAATTTTTGAAAATCAGAAAAGCGATCCATGCACTTAGGCAGTGACTTAACTTTTTTGTCAAAAAAGACCCCAAAAGTATCTTGGAATGTCTTGAAATTGTACACAGTCATAGTCAAGCATGCCCTGAACAAGAATCCGTTGAATATATTTGCATATCTCTTGAAGAATATTTTTAATGAATTTTTGAAAATCCGAAAAGCGATCCATGCACTTGGACATTCCAAGTATGTTGGAATGTCTTGAAATTGTACTCAGTCATAGTCAACGACGCCCTGAACAAGAATCAATTGAAAATATTTGCATATCTCTTAAGGAATATTTTTAATGAATTTTTGAAAATGAGGAAAGTCTGTGCACTTAGGCAGTGACTTAACTTTTTATTCAAAAAAGACCCCAAAAGTATCTTGGAATGTCTTGAAATTGTACACAGTCATAGTCAAGCATGCCCTGAACAAGAATCCGTTGAATATATTTGCATATCTCTTGAAGAATATTTTTAATGAACTTTTGAAAATCAGGAAAGCGATCCATGCACTTGGACATTCCAAGTATGTTGGAATGTCTTGAAATTGTACTCAGTCATAGTCAACGACGCCCTGAACAAGAATCCGTTGAAAATATTTGCATATCGCTTAAGGAATATTTTAAATGAATTTTTGAAAATCAGGAAAGCGATCCATGCACTTAGGCAGTGACTTAACTTTTTCGTCAAAAAAGACCCCAAAAGTATCTTGGAATGTCTTGAAATTGTACACAGTCATAGTCAAGCATGCCCTGAACAAGAATCCGTTGAATATATTTGCATATCTCTTGAAGAATATTTTTAATGAATTTTTGAAAATCAGGAAAGCGATCCATGCACTTGGACATTCCAAGTATGTTGGAATGTCTTGAAATTGTACTCAGTCATAGTCAACGACGCCCTGAACAAGAATCCGTTGAAAATATTTGCATATCGTTTAAGGAATATTTTTAAAGAATTTCTGAAAATCAGGAAAGCGATCCATGCACTTAGGCAGTGACTTAACTTTTTCGTCAAAAAAGACCCCAAAAGTATCTTGGAATGTTTTGAAATTGTACACAGTCATAGTCAAGCATGCCCTGAACAAGAATCCGTTGAATATATTTGCATATCTCTTGAAGAATATTTTTAATGAATTTTTGAAAATCCGAAAAGCGATCCATGCACTTGGACATTCCAAGTATGTTGGAATGTCTTGAAATTGTACTCGGTCATAGTCAACGACGCCCTGAACAAGAATCCATTGAAAATATTTGCATATCTCTTAAGGAATATTTTGAATGAATTTTTGAAAATTATGAAAGTCTGTGCACTTAGGCAGTGACTTAACTTTTTATCCAAAAAAGACCCCAAAGGTATCTTGGAATGTCTTGAAATTGTACACAGTCATAGTCAAGCATGCCCTGAACAAGAATCCGTTGAATATATTTGCATATCTCTTGAAGAATATTTTTAATGAACTTTTGAAAATCAGGAAAGCGATCCATGCACTTGGACATTCCAAGTATGTTGGAATGTTTTGAAATTGTACTCAGTCATAGTCAACGACGCCCTGAACAAGAATCCGTTGAAAATATTTGCATATCGCTTAAGGAATATTTTTAATGAATTTTTGAAAATCAGAAAAGCGATCCATGCACTTAGGCAGTGACTTAACTTTTTTGTCAAAAAAGACCCCAAAAGTATCTTGGAATGTCTTGAAATTGTACACAGTCATAGTCAAGCATGCCCTGAACAAGAATCCGTTGAATATATTTGCATATCTCTTGAAGAATATTTTTAATGAATTTTTGAAAATCCGAAAAGCGATCCATGCACTTGGACATTCCAAGTATGTTGGAATGTCTTGAAATTGTACTCAGTCATAGTCAACGACGCCCTGAACAAGAATCAATTGAAAATATTTGCATATCTCTTAAGGAATATTTTTAATGAATTTTTGAAAATGAGGAAAGTCTGTGCACTTAGGCAGTGACTTAACTTTTTATTCAAAAAAGACCCCAAAAGTATCTTGGAATGTCTTGAAATTGTACACAGTCATAGTCAAGCATGCCCTGAACAAGAATCGGTTGAATATATTTGCATATCTCTTGAAGAATATTTTTAATGAACTTTTGAAAATCAGGAAAGCGATCCATGCACTTGGACATTCCAAGTATGTTGGAATGTCTTGAAATTGTACTCAGTCATAGTCAACGACGCCCTGAACAAGAATCTGTTGAAAATATTTGCATATTTTCAACAGAAAATATAAATGAATTTTTGAAAATCAGGAAAGCTATCCATGCACTTAGGCAGTGACTTAACTTTTTCGTCAAAAAAGACCCCAAAAGTATCTTGGAATGTCTTGAAATTGTACACAGTCATAGTCAAGCATGCCCTGAACAAGAATCCGTTGAATATATTTGCATATCTCTTGAAGAATATTTTTAATGAATTTTTGAAAATCAGGAAAGCGATCCATGCACTTGGACATTCCAAGTATGTTGGAATGTCTTGAAATTGTACTCAGTCATAGTCAACGACGCCCTGAACAAGAATCCGTTGAAAATATTTGCATATCGTTTAAGGAATATTTTTAAAGAATTTCTGAAAATCAGGAAAGCGATCCATGCACTTAGGCAGTGACTTAACTTTTTCGTCAAAAAAGACCCCAAAAGTATCTTGGAATGTCTTGAAATTGTACACAGTCATAGTCAAGCATGCCCTGAACAAGAATCCGTTGAATATATTTGCATATCTCTTGAAGAATATTTTTAATGAATTTTTGAAAATCCGAAAAGCGATCCATGCACTTGGACATTCCAAGTATGTTGGAATGTCTTGAAATTGTACTCGGTCATAGTCAACGACGCCCTGAACAAGAATCCATTGAAAATATTTGCATATCTCTTAAGGAATATTTTTAATGAATTTTTGAAAATTATGAAAGTCTGTGCACTTAGGCAGTGACTTAACTTTTTATCCAAAAAAGACCCCAAAGGTATCTTGGAATGTCTTGAAATTGTACACAGTCATAGTCAAGCATGCCCTGAACAAGAATCCGTTGAATATATTTGCATATCTCTTGAAGAATATTTTTAATGAACTTTTGAAAATCAGGAAAGCGATCCATGCACTTGGACATTCCAAGTATGTTGGAATGTTTTGAAATTGTACTCAGTCATAGTCAACGACGCCCTGAACAAGAATCCGTTGAAAATATTTGCATATCGCTTAAGGAATATTTTTAATGAATTTTTGAAAATCAGAAAAGCGATCCATGCACTTAGGCAGTGACTTAACTTTTTTGTCAAAAAAGACCCCAAAAGTATCTTGGAATGTCTTGAAATTGTACACAGTCATAGTCAAGCATGCCCTGAACAAGAATCCGTTGAATATATTTGCATATCTCTTGAAGAATATTTTTAATGAATTTTTGAAAATCCGAAAAGCGATCCATGCACTTGGACATTCCAAGTATGTTGGAATGTCTTGAAATTGTACTCAGTCATAGTCAACGACGCCCTGAACAAGAATCAATTGAAAATATTTGCATATCTCTTAAGGAATATTTTTAATGAATTTTTGAAAATGAGGAAAGTCTGTGCACTTATGCAGTGACTTAACTTTTTATTCAAAAAAGACCCCAAAAGTATCTTGGAATGTCTTGAAATTGTACACAGTCATAGTCAAGCATGCCCTGAACAAGAATCGGTTGAATATATTTGCATATCTCTTGAAGAATATTTTTAATGAACTTTTGAAAATCAGGAAAGCGATCCATGCACTTGGACATTCCAAGTATGTTGGAATGTCTTGAAATTGTACTCAGTCATAGTCAACGACGCCCTGAACAAGAATCTGTTGAAAATATTTGCATATTTTCAACAGAAAATATAAATGAATTTTTGAAAATCAGGAAAGCTATCCATGCACTTAGGCAGTGACTTAACTTTTTCGTCAAAAAAGACCCCAAAAGTATCTTGGAATGTCTTGAAATTGTACACAGTCATAGTCAAGCATGCCCTGAACAAGAATCCGTTGAATATATTTGCATATCTCTTGAAGAATATTTTTAATGAATTTTTGAAAATCAGGAAAGCGATCCATGCACTTGGACATTCCAAGTATGTTGGAATGTCTTGAAATTGTACTCAGTCATAGTCAACGACGCCCTGAACAAGAATCCGTTGAAAATATTTGCATATCGTTTAAGGAATATTTTTAAAGAATTTCTGAAAATCAGGAAAGCGATCCATGCACTTAGGCAGTGACTTAACTTTTTCGTCAAAAAAGACCCCAAAAGTATCTTGGAATGTCTTGAAATTGTACACAGTCATAGTCAAGCATGCCCTGAACAAGAATCCGTTGAATATATTTGCATATCTCTTGAAGAATATTTTTAATGAATTTTTGAAAATCCGAAAAGCGATCCATGCACTTGGACATTCCAAGTATGTTGGAATGTCTTGAAATTGTACTCGGTCATAGTCAACGACGCCCTGAACAAGAATCCATTGAAAATATTTGCATATCTCTTAAGGAATATTTTTAATGAATTTTTGAAAATTATGAAAGTCTGTGCACTTAGGCAGTGACTTAACTTTTTATCCAAAAAAGACCCCAAAGGTATCTTGGAATGTCTTGAAATTGTACACAGTCATAGTCAAGCATGCCCTGAACAAGAATCCGTTGAATATATTTGCATATCTCTTGAAGAATATTTTTAATGAACTTTTGAAAATCAGGAAAGCGATCCATGCACTTGGACATTCCAAGTATGTTGGAATGTTTTGAAATTGTACTCAGTCATAGTCAACGACGCCCTGAACAAGAATCCGTTGAAAATATTTGCATATCGCTTAAGGAATATTTTTAATGAATTTTTGAAAATCAGAAAAGCGATCCATGCACTTAGGCAGTGACTTAACTTTTTTGTCAAAAAAGACCCCAAAAGTATCTTGGAATGTCTTGAAATTGTACACAGTCATAGTCAAGCATGCCCTGAACAAGAATCCGTTGAATATATTTGCATATCTCTTGAAGAATATTTTTAATGAATTTTTGAAAATCCGAAAAGCGATCCATGCACTTGGACATTCCAAGTATGTTGGAATGTCTTGAAATTGTACTCAGTCATAGTCAACGACGCCCTGAACAAGAATCAATTGAAAATATTTGCATATCTCTTAAGGAATATTTTTAATGAATTTTTGAAAATGAGGAAAGTCTGTGCACTTAGGCAGTGACTTAACTTTTTATTCAAAAAAGACCCCAAAAGTATCTTGGAATGTCTTGAAATTGTACACAGTCATAGTCAAGCATGCCCTGAACAAGAATCGGTTGAATATATTTGCATATCTCTTGAAGAATATTTTTAATGAACTTTTGAAAATCAGGAAAGCGATCCATGCACTTGGACATTCCAAGTATGTTGGAATGTCTTGAAATTGTACTCAGTCATAGTCAACGACGCCCTGAACAAGAATCTGTTGAAAATATTTGCATATCGTTTAAGGAATATTTTTAAAGAATTTCTGAAAATCAGGAAAGCGATCCATGCACTTAGGCAGTGACTTAACTTTTTCGTCAAAAAAGACCCCAAAAGTATCTT
Source organism: Microchirus variegatus (assembly GCF_963457635.1). Classification (NCBI taxonomy): domain Eukaryota; kingdom Metazoa; phylum Chordata; class Actinopteri; order Pleuronectiformes; family Soleidae; genus Microchirus; species Microchirus variegatus. The sequence continues at coordinate 68,907 of NW_028154737.1, forward strand.
GGAATGTCTTGAAATTGTACACAGTCATAGTCAAGCATGCCCTGAACAAGAATCCGTTGAATATATTTGCATATCTCTTGAAGAATATTTTAAATGAATTTTTGAAAATCCGGAAAGCGATCCATGCACTTGGACATTCCAAGTATGTTGGAATGTCTTGAAATTGTACTCAGTCATAGTCAACAACGCCCTGAACAAGAATCCATTGAAAATATTTGCATATCTCTTAAGGAATATTTTTAATGAATTTTTGAAAATGAGGAAAGTCTGTGCACTTAGGCAGTGACTTAACTTTTTATTCAAAAAAGACCCCAAAAGTATCTTGGAATGTCTTGAAATTGTACACAGTCATAGTCAAGCATGCCCTGAACAAGAATCCGTTGAATATATTTGCATATCTCTTGAAGAATATTTTTAATGAATTTTTGAAAATCAGGAAAGCGATCCATGCACTTGGACATTCCAAGTATGTTGGAATGTCTTGAAATTGTACTCAGTCATAGTCAACGACGCCCTGAACAAGAATCCGTTGAAAATATTTGCATATCGTTTAAGGAATATTTTTAAAGAATTTCTGAAAATCAGGAAAGCGATCCATGCACTTAGGCAGTGACTTAACTTTTTCGTCAAAAAAGACCCCAAAAGTATCTTGGAATGTCTTGAAATTGTACACAGTCATAGTCAAGCATGCCCTGAACAAGAATCCGTTGAATATATTTGCATATCTCTTGAAGAATATTTTTAATGAATTTTTGAAAATCCGAAAAGCGATCCATGCACTTGGACATTCCAAGTATGTTGGAATGTCTTGAAATTGTACTCAGTCATAGTCAACGACGCCCTGAACAAGAATCCGTTGAAAATATTTGCATATCGCTTAAGGAATATTTTTAATGAATTTTTGAAAATCAGGAAAGCGATTCATGCACTTAGGCAGTGACTTAACTTTTTTGTCAAAAAAGACCCCAAAAGTATCTTGGAATGTCTTGAAATTGTACACAGTCATAGTCAAGCATGCCCTGAACAAGAATCCGTTGAATATATTTGCATATCTCTTGAAGAATATTTTTAATGAATTTTTGAAAATCCGAAAAGCGATCCATGCACTTGGACATTCCAAGTATGTTGGAATGTCTTGAAATTGTACTCAGTCATAGTCAACGACGCCCTGAACAAGAATCAATTGAAAATATTTGCATATCGCTTAAGGAATATTTTTAATGAATTTTTGAAAATCAGGAAAGCGATCCATGCACTTAGGCAGTGACTTAACTTTTTTGTCAAAAAAGACCCCAAAAGTATATTGGAATGTCTTGAAATTGTACACAGTCATAGTCAAGCATGCCCTGAACAAGAATCCGTTGAATATATTTGCATATCTCTTGAAGAATATTTTTAATGAATTTTTGAAAATCCGAAAAGCGATCCATGCACTTGGACATTCCAAGTATGTTGGAATGTCTTGAAATTGTACTCAGTCATAGTCAACGACGCCCTGAACAAGAATCAATTGAAAATATTTGCATATCTCTTAAGGAATATTTTTAATGAATTTTTGAAAATGAGGAAAGTCTGTGCACTTAGGCAGTGACTTAACTTTTTATTCAAAAAAGACCCCAAAAGTATCCTGGAATGTCTTGAAATTGTACACAGTCATAGTCAAGCATGCCCTGAACAAGAATCCGTTGAATATATTTGCATATCTCTTGAAGAATATTTTTAATGAACTTTTGAAAATCAGGAAAGCGATCCATGCACTTGGACATTCCAAGTATGTTGGAATGTCTTGAAATTGTACTCAGTCATAGTCAACGACGCCCTGAACAAGAATCCGTTGAAAATATTTGCATATCGTTTAAGGAATATTTTTAAAGAATTTCTGAAAATCAGGAAAGCGATCCATGCACTTAGGCAGTGACTTAACTTTTTCGTCAAAAAAGACCCCAAAAGTATCTTGGAATGTCTTGAAATTGTACACAGTCATAGTCAAGCATGCCCTGAACAAGAATCCGTTGAATATATTTGCATATCTCTTGAAGAATATTTTTAATGAATTTTTGAAAATCCGAAAAGCGATCCATGCACTTGGACATTCCAAGTATGTTGGAATGTCTTGAAATTGTACTCGGTCATAGTCAACGACGCCCTGAACAAGAATCCATTGAAAATATTTGCATATCTCTTAAGGAATATTTTTAATGAATTTTTGAAAATGATGAAAGTCTGTGCACTTAGGCAGTGACTTAACTTTTTATCCAAAAAAGACCCCAAAGGTATCTTGGAATGTCTTGAAATTGTACACAGTCATAGTCAAGCATGCCCTGAACAAGAATCCGTTGAATATATTTGCATATCTCTTGAAGAATATTTTTAATGAACTTTTGAAAATCAGGAAAGCGATCCATGCACTTGGACATTCCAAGTATGTTGGAATGTCTTGAAATTGTACTCAGTCATAGTCAACGACGCCCTGAACAAGAATCCGTTGAAAATATTTGCATATCGTTTAAGGAATATTTTTAAAGAATTTCTGAAAATCAGGAAAGCGATCCATGCACTGAGGCAGTGACTTAACTTTTTCGTCAAAAAAGACCCCAAAAGTATCTTGGAATGTCTTGAAATTGTACACAGTCATAGTCAAGCATGCCCTGAACAAGAATCCGTTGAATATATTTGCATATCTCTTGAAGAATATTTTTAATGAATTTTTGAAAATCAGGAAAGCGATCCATGCACTTGGACATTCCAAGTATGTTGGAATGTCTTGAAATTGTACTCAGTCATAGTCAACGACGCCCTGAACAAGAATCCGTTGAAAATATTTGCATATCGTTTAAGGAATATTTTTAAAGAATTTCTGAAAATCAGGAAAGCGATCCATGCACTTAGGCAGTGACTTAACTTTTTCGTCAAAAAAGACCCCAAAAGTATCTTGGAATGTCTTGAAATTGTACACAGTCATAGTCAAGCATGCCCTGAACAAGAATCCGTTGAATATATTTGCATATCTCTTGAAGAATATTTTTAATGAATTTTTGAAAATCCGAAAAGCGATCCATGCACTTGGACATTCCAAGTATGTTGGAATGTCTTGAAATTGTACTCGGTCATAGTCAACGACGCCCTGAACAAGAATCCATTGAAAATATTTGCATATCTCTTAAGGAATATTTTTAATGAATTTTTGAAAATGATGAAAGTCTGTGCACTTAGGCAGTGACTTAACTTTTTATCCAAAAAAGACCCCAAAGGTATCTTGGAATGTCTTGAAATTGTACACAGTCATAGTCAAGCATGCCCTGAACAAGAATCCGTTGAATATATTTGCATATCTCTTGAAGAATATTTTTAATGAACTTTTGAAAATCAGGAAAGCGATCCATGCACTTGGACATTCCAAGTATGTTGGAATGTCTTGAAATTGTACTCAGTCATAGTCAACGACGCCCTGAACAAGAATCCGTTGAAAATATTTGCATATCGTTTAAGGAATATTTTTAAAGAATTTCTGAAAATCAGGAAAGCGATCCATGCACTTAGGCAGTGACTTAACTTTTTCGTCAAAAAAGACCCCAAAAGTATCTTGGAATGTCTTGAAATTGTACACAGTCATAGTCAAGCATGCCCTGAACAAGAATCCGTTGAATATATTTGCATATCTCTTGAAGAATATTTTTAATGAATTTTTGAAAATCAGGAAAGCGATCCATGCACTTGGACATTCCAAGTATGTTGGAATGTCTTGAAATTGTACTCAGTCATAGTCAACGACGCCCTGAACAAGAATCCGTTGAAAATATTTGCATATCGTTTAAGGAATATTTTTAAAGAATTTCTGAAAATCAGGAAAGCGATCCATGCACTTAGGCAGTGACTTAACTTTTTCGTCAAAAAAGACCCCAAAAGTATCTTGGAATGTCTTGAAATTGTACACAGTCATAGTCAAGCATGCCCTGAACAAGAATCCGTTGAATATATTTGCATATCTCTTGAAGAATATTTTTAATGAATTTTTGAAAATCCGAAAAGCGATCCATGCACTTGGACATTCCAAGTATGTTGGAATGTCTTGAAATTGTACTCGGTCATAGTCAACGACGCCCTGAACAAGAATCCATTGAAAATATTTGCATATCTCTTAAGGAATATTTTTAATGAATTTTTGAAAATTATGAAAGTCTGTGCACTTAGGCAGTGACTTAACTTTTTATCCAAAAAAGACCCCAAAGGTATCTTGGAATGTCTTGAAATTGTACACAGTCATAGTCAAGCATGCCCTGAACAAGAATCCGTTGAATATATTTGCATATCTCTTGAAGAATATTTTTAATGAACTTTTGAAAATCAGGAAAGCGATCCATGCACTTGGACATTCCAAGTATGTTGGAATGTCTTGAAATTGTACTCAGTCATAGTCAACGACGCCCTGAACAAGAATCCGTTGAAAATATTTGCATATCGTTTAAGGAATATTTTTAAAGAATTTCTGAAAATCAGGAAAGCGATCCATGCACTTAGGCAGTGACTTAACTTTTTCGTCAAAAAAGACCCCAAAAGTATCTTGGAATGTCTTGAAATTGTACACAGTCATAGTCAAGCATGCCCTGAACAAGAATCCGTTGAATATATTTGCATATCTCTTGAAGAATATTTTTAATGAATTTTTGAAAATCAGGAAAGCGATCCATGCACTTGGACATTCCAAGTATGTTGGAATGTCTTGAAATTGTACTCAGTCATAGTCAAGCATGCCCTGAACAAGAATCCGTTGAATATATTTGCATATCTCTTGAAGAATATTTTTAATGAACTTTTGAAAATCAGGAAAGCGATCCATGCACTTGGACATTCCAAGTATGTTGGAATGTCTTGAAATTGTACTCAGTCATAGTCAACGACGCCCTGAACAAGAATCCGTTGAAAATATTTGCATATCGTTTAAGGAATATTTTTAAAGAATTTCTGAAAATCAGGAAAGCGATCCATGCACTTAGGCAGTGACTTAACTTTTTCGTCAAAAAAGACCCCAAAAGTATCTTGGAATGTCTTGAAATTGTACACAGTCATAGTCAAGCATGCCCTGAACAAGAATCCGTTGAATATATTTGCATATCTCTTGAAGAATATTTTTAATGAATTTTTGAAAATCCGAAAAGCGATCCATGCACTTGGACATTCCAAGTATGTTGGAATGTCTTGAAATTGTACTCGGTCATAGTCAACGACGCCCTGAACAAGAATCCATTGAAAATATTTGCATATCTCTTAAGGAATATTTTTAATGAATTTTTGAAAATTATGAAAGTCTGTGCACTTAGGCAGTGACTTAACTTTTTATCCAAAAAAGACCCCAAAGGTATCTTGGAATGTCTTGAAATTGTACACAGTCATAGTCAAGCATGCCCTGAACAAGAATCCGTTGAATATATTTGCATATCTCTTGAAGAATATTTTTAATGAACTTTTGAAAATCAGGAAAGCGATCCATGCACTTGGACATTCCAAGTATGTTGGAATGTCTTGAAATTGTACTCAGTCATAGTCAACGACGCCCTGAACAAGAATCCGTTGAAAATATTTGCATATCGTTTAAGGAATATTTTTAAAGAATTTCTGAAAATCAGGAAAGCGATCCATGCACTTAGGCAGTGACTTAACTTTTTCGTCAAAAAAGACCCCAAAAGTATCTTGGAATGTCTTGAAATTGTACACAGTCATAGTCAAGCATGCCCTGAACAAGAATCCGTTGAATATATTTGCATATCTCTTGAAGAATATTTTTAATGAATTTTTGAAAATCCGGAAAGCGATCCATGCACTTGGACATTCCAAGTATGTTGGAATGTCTTGAAATTGTACTCAGTCATAGTCAACAACGCCCTGAACAAGAATCCATTGAAAATATTTGCATATCTCTTAAGGAATATTTTTAATGAATTTTTGAAAATGAGGAAAGTCTGTGCACTTAGGCAGTGACTTAACTTTTTATTCAAAAAAGACCCCAAAAGTATCTTGGAATGTCTTGAAATTGTACACAGTCATAGTCAAGCATGCCCTGAACAAGAATCCGTTGAATATATTTGCATATCTCTTGAAGAATATTTTTAATGAATTTTTGAAAATCAGGAAAGCGATCCATGCACTTGGACATTCCAAGTATGTTGGAATGTCTTGAAATTGTACTCAGTCATAGTCAACGACGCCCTGAACAAGAATCCGTTGAAAATATTTGCATATCGTTTAAGGAATATTTTTAAAGAATTTCTGAAAATCAGGAAAGCGATCCATGCACTTAGGCAGTGACTTAACTTTTTCGTCAAAAAAGACCCCAAAAGTATCTTGGAATGTCTTGAAATTGTACACAGTCATAGTCAAGCATGCCCTGAACAAGAATCCGTTGAATATATTTGCATATCTCTTGAAGAATATTTTTAATGAATTTTTGAAAATCCGAAAAGCGATCCATGCACTTGGACATTCCAAGTATGTTGGAATGTCTTGAAATTGTACTCGGTCATAGTCAACGACGCCCTGAACAAGAATCCATTGAAAATATTTGCATATCTCTTAAGGAATATTTTTAATGAATTTTTGAAAATTATGAAAGTCTGTGCACTTAGGCAGTGACTTAACTTTTTATCCAAAAAAGACCCCAAAGGTATCTTGGAATGTCTTGAAATTGTACACAGTCATAGTCAAGCATGCCCTGAACAAGAATCCGTTGAATATATTTGCATATCTCTTGAAGAATATTTTTAATGAACTTTTGAAAATCAGGAAAGCGATCCATGCACTTGGACATTCCAAGTATGTTGGAATGTCTTGAAATTGTACTCAGTCATAGTCAACGACGCCCTGAACAAGAATCCGTTGAAAATATTTGCATATCGTTTAAGGAATATTTTTAAAGAATTTCTGAAAATCAGGAAAGCGATCCATGCACTTAGGCAGTGACTTAACTTTTTCGTCAAAAAAGACCCCAAAAGTATCTTGGAATGTCTTGAAATTGTACACAGTCATAGTCAAGCATGCCCTGAACAAGAATCCGTTGAATATATTTGCATATCTCTTGAAGAATATTTTTAATGAATTTTTGAAAATCCGGAAAGCGATCCATGCACTTGGACATTCCAAGTATGTTGGAATGTCTTGAAATTGTACTCAGTCATAGTCAAGCATGCCCTGAACAAGAATCCGTTGAATATATTTGCATATCTCTTGAAGAATATTTTTAATGAACTTTTGAAAATCAGGAAAGCGATCCATGCACTTGGACATTCCAAGTATGTTGGAATGTCTTGAAATTGTACTCAGTCATAGTCAACGACGCCCTGAACAAGAATCCGTTGAAAATATTTGCATATCGTTTAAGGAATATTTTTAAAGAATTTCTGAAAATCAGGAAAGCGATCCATGCACTTAGGCAGTGACTTAACTTTTTCGTCAAAAAAGACCCCAAAAGTATCTTGGAATGTCTTGAAATTGTACACAGTCATAGTCAAGCATGCCCTGAACAAGAATCCGTTGAATATATTTGCATATCTCTTGAAGAATATTTTTAATGAATTTTTGAAAATCCGAAAAGCGATCCATGCACTTGGACATTCCAAGTATGTTGGAATGTCTTGAAATTGTACTCGGTCATAGTCAACGACGCCCTGAACAAGAATCCATTGAAAATATTTGCATATCTCTTAAGGAATATTTTTAATGAATTTTTGAAAATTATGAAAGTCTGTGCACTTAGGCAGTGACTTAACTTTTTATCCAAAAAAGACCCCAAAGGTATCTTGGAATGTCTTGAAATTGTACACAGTCATAGTCAAGCATGCCCTGAACAAGAATCCGTTGAATATATTTGCATATCTCTTGAAGAATATTTTTAATGAACTTTTGAAAATCAGGAAAGCGATCCATGCACTTGGACATTCCAAGTATGTTGGAATGTCTTGAAATTGTACTCAGTCATAGTCAACGACGCCCTGAACAAGAATCCGTTGAAAATATTTGCATATCGTTTAAGGAATATTTTTAAAGAATTTCTGAAAATCAGGAAAGCGATCCATGCACTTAGGCAGTGACTTAACTTTTTCGTCAAAAAAGACCCCAAAAGTATCTTGGAATGTCTTGAAATTGTACACAGTCATAGTCGAGCATGCCCTGAACAAGAATCCGTTGAATATATTTGCATATCTCTTGAAGAATATTTTTAATGAATTTTTGAAAATGAGGAAAGTCTGTGCACTTAGGCAGTGACTTAACTTTTTATTCAAAAAAGACCCCAAAAGTATCTTGGAATGTCTTGAAATTGTACACAGTCATAGTCAAGCATGCCCTGAACAAGAATCCGTTGAATATATTTGCATATCTCTTGAAGAATATTTTTAATGAACTTTTGAAAATCAGGAAAGCGATCCATGCACTTGGACATTCCAAGTATGTTGGAATGTTTTGAAATTGTACTCAGTCATAGTCAACGACGCCCTGAACAAGAATCCGTTGAAAATATTTGCATATCGCTTAAGGAATATTTTTAATGAATTTTTGAAAATCAGAAAAGCGATCCATGCACTTAGGCAGTGACTTAACTTTTTTGTCAAAAAAGACCCCAAAAGTATCTTGGAATGTCTTGAAATTGTACACAGTCATAGTCAAGCATGCCCTGAACAAGAATCCGTTGAATATATTTGCATATCTCTTGAAGAATATTTTTAATGAATTTTTGAAAATCCGGAAAGCGATCCATGCACTTGGACATTCCAAGTATGTTGGAATGTCTTGAAATTGTACTCAGTCATAGTCAACAACGCCCTGAACAAGAATCCATTGAAAATATTTGCATATCTCTTAAGGAATATTTTTAATGAATTTTTGAAAATGAGGAAAGTCTGTGCACTTAGGCAGTGACTTAACTTTTTATTCAAAAAAGACCCCAAAAGTATCTTGGAATGTCTTGAAATTGTACACAGTCATAGTCAAGCATGCCCTGAACAAGAATCCGTTGAATATATTTGCATATCTCTTGAAGAATATTTTTAATGAACTTTTGAAAATGAGGAAAGTCTGTGCACTTACGCAGTGACTTAACTTTTTATTCAAAAAAGACCCCAAAAGTATCCTGGAATGTCTTGAAATTGTACACAGTCATAGTCAAGCATGCCCTGAACAAGAATCCGTTGAATATATTTGCATATCTCTTGAAGAATATTTTTAATGAACTTTTGAAAATCAGGAAAGCGATCCATGCACTTGGACATTCCAAGTATGTTGGAATGTCTTGAAATTGTACTCAGTCATAGTCAACGACGCCCTGAACAAGAATCCGTTGAAAATATTTGCATATCGCTTAAGGAATATTTTTAATGAATTTTTGAAAATCAGGAAAGCGATCCATGCACTTAGGCAGTGACTTAACTTTTTTGTCAAAAAAGACCCCAAAAGTATCTTGGAATGTCTTGAAATTGTACACAGTCATAGTCAAGCATGCCCTGAACAAGAATCCGTTGAATATATTTGCATATCTCTTGAAGAATATTTTTAATGAATTTTTGAAAATCCGAAAAGCGATCCATGCACTTGGACATTCCAAGTATGTTGGAATGTCTTTAAATTGTACTCAGTCATAGTCAACGACGCCCTGAACAAGAATCAATTGAAAATATTTGCATATCTCTTAAGGAATATTTTTAATGAATTTTTGAAAATGAGGAAAGTCTGTGCACTTAGGCAGTGACTTAACTTTTTATTCAAAAAAGACCCCAAAAGTATCTTGGAATGTCTTGAAATTGTACACAGTCATAGTCAAGCATGCCCTGAACAGGAATCCGTTGAATATATTTGCATATCTCTTGAAGAATATTTTTAATGAACTTTTGAAAATCAGGAAAGCGATCCATGCACTTGGACATTCCAAGTATGTTGGAATGTTTTGAAATTGTACTCAGTCATAGTCAACGACGCCCTGAACAAGAATCCGTTGAAAATATTTGCATATCGCTTAAGGAATATTTTTAATGAATTTTTGAAAATCAGGAAAGCGATCCATGCACTTAGGCAGTGACTTAACTTTTTATTCAAAAAAGACCCCAAAAGTATCCTGGAATGTCTTGAAATTGTACACAGTCATAGTCAAGCATGCCCTGAACAAGAATCCGTTGAATATATTTGCATATCTCTTGAAGAATATTTTTAATGAATTTTTGAAAATCCGAAAAGCGATCCATGCACTTGGACATTCCAAGTATGTTGGAATGTCTTGAAATTGTACTCAGTCATAGTCAACGACGCCCTGAACAAGAATCAATTGAAAATATTTGCATATCTCTTAAGGAATATTTTTAATGAATTTTTGAAAATTAGGAAAGCGATCCATGCACTTAGGCAGTGACTTAACTTTTGATGTTTTTGGTTTGTTTTTAAAGCATTAAAGCTGCAGGAGTTCATCCATGTCGCCCAGTCGCTGGAAACAAACGTTTGGACACCGTGGATCACACAGCAGGATATCAGGTGAGACGAAGGAAACGATCCATTTGCCCTGATGCACTTAGTGACTTGACTTTTTTTTCAAAAAAAAACCCAAAAGTAAATTGGAATGTCTTGAAATTGTACACAGTCATAGTCAAGCATGCCCTGAATAAGAATCCGTTGAATATATTTGCATATCTCTTGAAGAATATTTTTAATGAATTTTTGAAAATCCGGAAAGCGATCCATGCACTTGGACATTCCAAGTATGTTGGAATGTCTTGAAATTGTACTCAGTCATAGTCAACGACGCCCTGAACAAGAATCCGTTGAAAATATTTGCATATCGCTTAAGGAATATTTTTAATGAATTTTTGAAAATCAGGAAAGCGATCCATGCACTTAGGCAGTGACTTAACGTTTTCGTCAAAAAAGACCCCAAAAGTATCTTGGAATGTCTTGAAATTGTACACAGTCATAGTCAAGCATGCCCTGAACAAGAATCCGTTGAATATATTTGCATATCTCTTGAGGAATATTTTTAATGAATTTTTGAAAATCAGGAAAGCGATCCATGCACTTAGGCAGTGACTTAACTTTTGATGTTTTTGGGTTGTTTTTAAAGAATTAAAGCTGCAGGAGTTCATCCATGTCGTCCAGTCGCTGGAAACAAACGTTTGGACACCGTGGATCACACAGCAGGATATCAGGTGAGACGAAGGAAACGATCCATTTGCCCTGATGCACTTAGTGACTTGACTTTTTTTTCAAAAAAAAACCCCAAAAGTAAATTGGAATGTCTTGAAATTGTACACAGTCATAGTCAAGCATGCCCTGAACAAGAATCCGTTGAATATATTTGCATATCTCTTGAAGAATATTTTTAATGAATTTTTGAAAATCCGAAAAGCGATCCATGCACTTGGACATTCCAAGTATGTTGGAATGTCTTGAAATTGTACTCAGTCATAGTCAACGACGCCCTGAACAAGAATCCGTTGAAAATATTTGCATATCGCTTAAGGAATATTTTAAATGAATTTTTGAAAATCAGGAAAGCTATCCATGCACTTAGGCAGTGACTTAACTTTTTCGTCAAAAAAGACCCCAAAAGTATCTTGGAATGTCTTGAAATTGTACACAGTCATAGTCAAGCATGCCCTGAACAAGAATCCGTTGAATATATTTGCATATCTCTTGAAGAATATTTTTAATGAATTTTTGAAAATCCGAAAAGCGATCCATGCACTTGGACATTCCAAGTATGTTGGAATGTCTTGAAATTGTACTCAGTCATAGTCAACGACGCCCTGAACAAGAATCCGTTGAAAATATTTGCATATCCCTTAAGGAATATTTTTAATGAATTTTTGAAAATCAGGAAAGCGATCCATGCACTTAGGCAGTGACTTAACTTTTTTGTCAAAAAAGACCCCAAAAGTATCTTGGAATGTCTTGAAATTTTTTAATGAATTTTTGAAAATCAGGAAAGCGATCCATGCACTTAGGCAGTGACTTAACTTTTTTGTCAAAAAAGACCCCAAAAGTATCTTGGAATGTCTTGAAATTGTACACAGTCATTGTCAAGCATGCCCTGAACAAGAATCCGTTGAATATATTTGCATATCTCTTGAAGAATATTTTTAATGAATTTTTGAAAATCCGAAAAGCAATCCATGCACTTGGACATTCCAAGTATGTTGGAATGTCTTGAAATTGTACTCAGTCATAGTCAACGACGCCCTGAACAAGAATCAATTGAAAATATTTGCATATCTCTTAAGGAATATTTTTAATGAATTTTTGAAAATGAGGAAAGTCTGTGCACTTAGGCAGTGACTTAACTTTTTATTCAAAAAAGACCCCAAAAGTATCTTGGAATGTCTTGAAATTGTACACAGTCATAGTCAAGCATGCCCTGAACAAGAATCCGTTGAATATATTTGCATATCTCTTGAAGAATATTTTTAATGAACTTTTGAAAATCAGGAAAGCGATCCATGCACTTGGACATTCCAAGTATGTTGGAATGTCTTGAAATTGTACTCAGTCATAGTCAACGACGCCCTGAACAAGAATCCGTTGAAAATATTTGCATATAGCTTAAGGAATATTTTTAATGAATTTTTGAAAATCAGGAAAGCGATCCATGCACTTAGGCAGTGACTTAACTTTTTTGTCAAAAAAGACCCCAAAAGTATCTTGGAATGTCTTGAAATTGTACACAGTCATAGTCAAGCATGCCCTGAACAAGAATCCGTTGAATATATTTGCATATCTCTTGAAGAATATTTTTAATGAATTTTTGAAAATCCGAAAAGCGATCCATGCACTTGGACATTCCAAGTATGTTGGAATGTCTTGAAATTGTACTCAGTCATAGTCAACGACGCCCTGAACAAGAATCAATTGAAAATATTTGCATATCTCTTAAGGAATATTTTTAATGAATTTTTGAAAATGATGAAAGTCTGTGCACTTAGGCAGTGACTTAACTTTTTATTCAAAAAAGACCCCAAAAGTATCTTGGAATGTCTTGAAATTGTACACAGTCATAGTCAAGCATGCCCTGAACAAGAATCCGTTGAATATATTTGCATATCTCTTGAAGAATATTTTTAATGAACTTTTGAAAATCAGGAAAGCGATCCATGCACTTGGACATTCCAAGTATGTTGGAATGTCTTGAAATTGTACTCAGTCATAGTCAACGACGCCCTGAACAAGAATCCGTTGAAAATATTTGCATATCGCTTAAGGAATATTTTAAATGAATTTTTGAAAATCAGGAAAGTGATCCATGCACTTAGGCAGTGACTTAACTTTTTCGTCAAAAAAGACCCCAAAAGTATCTTGGAATGTCTTGAAATTGTACACAGTCATAGTCAAGCATGCCCTGAACAAGAATCCGTTGAATATATTTGCATATCTCTTGAAGAATATTTTTAATGAATTTTTGAAAATCCGAAAAGCGATCCATGCACTTGGACATTCGAAGTATGTTGGAATGTCTTGAAATTGTACTCAGTCATAGTCAACGACGCCCTGAACAAGAATCCGTTGAAAATATTTGCATATCCCTTAAGGAATATTTTTAATGAATTTTTGAAAATCAGGAAAGCGATCCATGCACTTAGGCAGTGACTTAACTTTTTTGTCAAAAAAGACCCCAAAAGTATCTTGGAATGTCTTGAAATTGTACACAGTCATAGTCAAGCATGCCCTGAACAAGAATCCGTTGAATATATTTGCATATCTCTTGAAGAATATTTTTAATGAATTTTTGAAAATCCGAAAAGCGATCCATGCACTTGGACATTCCAAGTATGTTGGAATGTCTTGAAATTGTACTCAGTCATAGTCAACGACGCCCTGAACAAGAATCAATTGAAAATATTTGCATATCTCTTAAGGAATATTTTTAATGAATTTTTGAAAATGATGAAAGTCTGTGCACTTAGGCAGTGACTTAACTTTTTATTCAAAAAAGACCCCAAAAGTATCTTGGAATGTCTTGAAATTGTACACAGTCATAGTCAAGCATGCCCTGAACAAGAATCCGTTGAATATATTTGCATATCTCTTGAAGAATATTTTTAATGAACTTTTGAAAATCGGGAAAGCGATCCATGCACTTGGACATTCCAAGTATGTTGGAATGTCTTGAAATTGTACTCAGTCATAGTCAACGACGCCCTGAACAAGAATCCGTTGAAAATATTTGCATATCGCTTAAGGAATATTTTTAATGAATTTTTGAAAATCAGGAAAGCGATCCATGCACTTAGGCAGTGACTTAACTTTTTTGTCAAAAAAGACCCCAAAAGTATCTTGGAATGTCTTGAAATTGTACACAGTCATAGTCAAGCATGCCCTGAACAAGAATCCGTTGAATATATTTGCATATCTCTTGAAGAATATTTTTAATGAATTTTTGAAAATCCGGAAAGCGATCCATGCACTTGGACATTCCAAGTATGTTGGAATGTCTTGAAATTGTACTCGGTCATAGTCAACGACGCCTCGAACAAGAATCCATTGAAAATATTTGCATATCTCTTAAGGAATATTTTTAATGAATTTTTGAAAATGATGAAAGTCTGTGCACTTAGGCAGTGACTTAACTTTTTATTCAAAAAAGACCCCAAAGGTATCTTGGAATGTCTTGAAATTGTACACAGTCATAGTCAAGCATGCCCTGAACAAGAATCCGTTGAATATATTTGCATATCTCTTGAAGAATATTTTTAATGAACTTTTGAAAATCAGGAAAGCGATCCATGCACTTGGACATTCCAAGTATGTTGGAATGTCTTGAAATTGTACTCAGTCATAGTCAACGACGCCCTGAACAAGAATCCGTTGAAAATATTTGCATATCGCTTAAGGAATATTTTTTATGAATTTTTGAAAATCAGGAAAGCGATCCATGCACTTAGGCAGTGACTTAACTTTTTTGTCAAAAAAGACCCCAAAAGTATCTTGGAATGTCTTGAAATTGTACACAGTCATAGTCAAGCATGCCCTGAACAAGAATCCGTTGAATATATTTGCATATCTCTTGAAGAATATTTTTAATGAATTTTTGAAAATCCGAAAAGCGATCCATGCACTTGGACATTCCAAGTATGTTGGAATGTCTTGAAATTGTACTCAGTCATAGTCAACGACGCCCTGAACAAGAATCAATTGAAAATATTTGCATATCTCTTAAGGAATATTTTTAATGAATTTTTTGAAAATGAGGAAAGTCTGTGCACTTAGGCAGTGACTTAACTTTTTCGTCAAAAAAGACCCCAAAAGTATCTTGGAATGTCTTGAAATTGTACACAGTCATAGTCAAGCATGCCCTGAACAAGAATCCGTTGAATATATTTGCATATCTCTTGAAGAATATTTTTAATGAATTTTTGAAAATCCGGAAAGCGATCCATGCACTTGGACATTCCAAGTATGTTGGAATGTCTTGAAATTGTACTCGGTCATAGTCAACGACGCCCTGAACAAGAATCCATTGAAAATATTTGCATATCTCTTAAGGAATATTTTTAATGAATTTTTGAAAATGATGAAAGTCTGTGCACTTAGGCAGTGACTTAACTTTTTATTCAAAAAAGACCCCAAAGGTATCTTGGAATGTCTTGAAATTGTACACAGTCATAGTCAAGCATGCCCTGAACAAGAATCCGTTGAATATATTTGCATATCTCTTGAAGAATATTTTTAATGAACTTTTGAAAATCAGGAAAGCGATCCATGCACTTGGACATTCCAAGTATGTTGGAATGTCTTGAAATTGTACTCAGTCATAGTCAACGACGCCCTGAACAAGAATCAATTGAAAATATTTGCATATCGCTTAAGGAATATTTTTAATGAATTTCTGAAAATCAGGAAAGCGATCCATGCACTTAGGCAGTGACTTAACTTTTTTGTCAAAAAAGACCCCAAAAGTATCTTGGAATGTCTTGAAATTGTACACAGTCATAGTCAAGCATGCCCTGAACAAGAATCCGTTGAATATATTTGCATATCTCTTGAAGAATATTTTTAATGAATTTTTGAAAATCCGAAAAGCGATCCATGCACTTGGACATTCCAAGTATGTTGGAATGTCTTGAAATTGTACTCAGTCATAGTCAATGACGCCCTGAACAAGAATCAATTGAAAATATTTGCATATCTCTTAAGGAATATTTTTAATGAATTTTTGAAAATGAGGAAAGTCTGTGCACTTAGGCAGTGACTTAACTTTTTATTCAAAAAAGACCCCAAAAGTATCTTGGAATGTCTTGAAATTGTACACAGTCATAGTCAAGCATGCCCTGAACAAGAATCCGTTGAATATATTTGCATATCTCTTGAAGAATATTTTTAATGAACTTTTGAAAATCAGGAAAGCGATCCATGCACTTGGACATTCCAAGTATGTTGGAATGTCTTGAAATTGTACTCAGTCATAGTCAACGACGCCCTGAACAAGAATCCGTTGAAAATATTTGCATATCGTTTAAGGAATATTTTTAAAGAATTTCTGAAAATCAGGAAAGCGATCCATGCACTTAGGCAGTGACTTAACTTTTTCGTCAAAAAAGACCCCAAAAGTATCTTGGAATGTCTTGAAATTGTACACAGTCATAGTCAAGAATGCCCTGAACAAGAATCCGTTGAATATATTTGCATATCTCTTGAAGAATATTTTTAATGAATTTTTGAAAATCCGGAAAGCGATCCATGCACTTGGACATTCCAAGTATGTTGGAATGTCTTGAAATTGTACTCGGTCATAGTCAACGACGCCCTGAACAAGAATCCATTGAAAATATTTGCATATCTCTTAAGGAATATTTTTAATGAATTTTTGAAAATGATGAAAGTCTGTGCACTTAGGCAGTGACTTAACTTTTTATTCAAAAAAGACCCCAAAGGTATCTTGGAATGTCTTGAAATTGTACACAGTCATAGTCAAGCATGCCCTGAACAAGAATCCGTTGAATATATTTGCATATCTCTTGAAGAATATTTTTAATGAACTTTTGAAAATCAGGAAAGCGATCCATGCACTTGGACATTCCAAGTATGTTGGAATGTCTTGAAATTGTACTCAGTCATAGTCAACGACGCCCTGAACAAGAATCAATTGAAAATATTTGCATATCTCTTAAGGAATATTTTTAATGAATTTTTGAAAATGAGGAAAGTCTGTGCACTTAGGCAGTGACTTAACTTTTTATTCAAAAAAGACCCCAAAAGTATCTTGGAATGTCTTGAAATTGTACACAGTCATAGTCAAGCATGCCCTGAACAAGAATCCGTTGAATATATTTGCATATCTCTTGAAGAATATTTTTAATGAACTTTTGAAAATCAGGAAAGCGATCCATGCACTTGGACATTCCAAGTATGTTGGAATGTCTTGAAATTGTACTCAGTCATAGTCAACGACGCCCTGAACAAGAATCCGTTGAAAATATTTGCATATCGTTTAAGGAATATTTTTAAAGAATTTCTGAAAATCAGGAAAGCGATCCATGCACTTAGGCAGTGACTTAACTTTTTCGTCAAAAAAGACCCCAAAAGTATCTTGGAATGTCTTGAAATTGTACACAGTCATAGTCAAGCATGCCCTGAACAAGAATCCGTTGAATATATTTGCATATCTCTTGAAGAATATTTTTAATGAACTTTTGAAAATCAGGAAAGCGATCCATGCACTTGGACATTCCAAGTATGTTGGAATGTCTTGAAATTGTACTCAGTCATAGTCAACGACGCCCTGAACAAGAATCCGTTGAAAATATTTGCATATCGCTTAAGGAATATTTTTAATGAATTTTTGAAAATCAGGAAAGCGATCCATGCACTTAGGCAGTGACTTAACTTTTTCGTCAAAAAAGACCCCAAAAGTATCTTGGAATGTCTTGAAATTGTACACAGTCATAGTTAAGCATGCCCTGAACAAGAATCCGTTGAATATATTTGCATATCTCTTGTAGAATATTTTTAATGAATTTTTGAAAATCCGAAAAGCGATCCATGCACTTGGACATTCCAAGTATGTTGGAATGTCTTGAAATTGTACTCAGTCATAGTCAACGACGCTCTGAACAAGAATCAATTGAAAATATTTGCATATCTCTTAAGGAATATTTTTAATGAATTTTTGAAAATGAGGAAAGTCTGTGCACTAAGCCAGTGACTTAACTTTTCATTCAAAAAAGACCCCAAAAGTATCTTGGAATGTCTTGAAATTGTACACAGTCATAGTCAAGCATGCCCTGAACAAGAATCCGTTGAATATATTTGCATATCTCTTGAAGAATATTTTTAATGAACTTTTGAAAATCAGGAAAGCGATCCATGTACTTGGACATTCAAAGTATGTTGGAATGTCTTGAAATTGTACTCGGTCATAGTCAACGACGCCCTGAACAAGAATCCGTTGAAAATATTTGCATATCGCTTAAGGAATATTTTTAATGAATTTTTGAAAATCAGGTAAGCGATCCATGCACTTAGGCAGTGACTTAACTTTTTATTCAAAAAAGACCCCAAAGGTATCTTGGAATGTCTTGAAATTGTACACAGTCATAGTCAAGCATGCCCTGAACAAGAATCCGTTGAATATATTTGCATATCTCTTGAAGAATATTTTTAATGAACTTTTGAAAATCAGGAAAGCGATCCATGCACTTAGGCAGTGACTAAACTTTTTTGTCAAAAAAGACTCCAAAAGTATCTTGGAATGTCTTGAAATTGTACACAGTCATAGTCAAGCATGCCCTGAACAAGAATATGTTGAATATATTTGCATATCTCTTGAAGAATATTTTTAATGAATTTTTGAAAATCCGAAAAGCGATCCATGCACTTGGACATTCCAAGTATGTTGGAATGTCTTGAAATTGTACTCAGTCATAGTCAACGACGCCCTGAACAAGAATCAATTGAAAATATTTGCATATCTCTTAAGGAATATTTTTAATGAATTTTTGAAAATGAGGAAAGCGATCCATGCACTTGGACATTCCAAGTATGTTGGAATGTCTTGAAATTGTACTCGGTCATAGTCAACGGTGCCCCGAACAAGAATCCATTGAAAATATTTGCATATCTCTTAAGGAATATTTTTAATGAATTTTTGAAAATGATGAAAGTCTGTGCACTTAGGCAGTGACTTAACTTTTTATTCAAAAAAGACCCCAAAGGTATCTTGGAATGTCTTGAAATTGTACACAGTCATAGTCAAGCATGCCCTGAACAAGAATCCGTTGAATATATTTGCATATCTCTTGAAGAATATTTTTAATGAACTTTTGAAAATCAGGAAAGCGATCCATGCACTTGGACATTCCAAGTATGTTGGAATGTCTTGAAATTGTACTCAGTCATAGTCAACGACGCCCTGAACAAGAATCCGTTGAAAATATTTGCATATCGTTTAAGGAATATTTTTAAAGAATTTCTGAAAATCAGGAAAGCGATCCATGCACTTAGGCAGTGACTTAACTTTTTCGTCAAAAAAGACCCCAAAAGTATCTTGGAATGTCTTGAAATTGTACACAGTCATAGTCAAGAATGCCCTGAACAAGAATCCGTTGAATATATTTGCATATCTCTTGAAGAATATTTTTAATGAATTTTTGAAAATCCGGAAAGCGATCCATGCACTTGGACATTCCAAGTATGTTGGAATGTCTTGAAATTGTACTCAGTCATGGTCAACGACGCCCTGAACAAGAATCCATTGAAAATATTTGCATATCTCTTAAGGAATATTTTTAATGAATTTTTGAAAATGATGAAAGTCTGTGCACTTAGGCAGTGACTTAACTTTTTATTCAAAAAAGACCCCAAAGGTATCTTGGAATGTCTTGAAATTGTACACAGTCATAGTCAAGCATGCCCTGAACAAGAATCCGTTGAATATATTTGCATATCTCTTGAAGAATATTTTTAATGAACTTTTGAAAATCAGGAAAGCGATCCATGCACTTGGACATTCCAAGTATGTTGGAATGTCTTGAAATTGTACTCAGTCATAGTCAACAACGCCCTGAACAAGAATCCGTTGAAAATATTTGCATATCGCTTAAGGAATATTTCTAATGAATTTTTGAAAATCAGGAAAGCGATCCATGCACTTAGGCAGTGACTTAACTTTTTTGTCAAAAAAGACCCCAAAAGTATCTTGGAATGTCTTGAAATTGTACACAGTCATAGTCAAGCATGCCCTGAACAAGAATCCGTTGAATATATTTGCATATCTCTTGAAGAATATTTTTAATGAACTTTTGAAAATCAGGAAAGCGATCCATGCACTTGGACATTCCAAGTATGTTGGAATGTCTTGAAATTGTACTCAGTCATAGTCAACGACGCCCTGAACAAGAATCCATTGAAAATATTTGCGTATAGTTTAAGGAATATTTTTAAAGAATTTCTGAAAATCAGGAAAGCGATCAATGCACTTAGGCAGTGACTTAACTTTTTCGTCAAAAAAGACCCCAAAAGTATCTTGGAATGTCTTGAAATTGTACACAGTCATAGTCAAGAATGCCCTGAACAAGAATCCGTTGAATATATTTGCATATCTCTTGAAGAATATTTTTAATGAATTTTTGAAAATCCGGAAAGCGATCCATGCACTTGGACATTCCAAGTATGTTGGAATGTCTTGAAATTGTACTCGGTCATAGTCAACGACGCCCTGAACAAGAATCCATTGAAAATATTTGCATATCTCTTAAGGAATATTTTTAATGAATTTTTGAAAATGATGAAAGTCTGTGCACTTAGGCAGTGACTTAACTTTTTATTCAAAAAAGACCCCAAAGGTATCTTGGAATGTCTTGAAATTGTACACAGTCATAGTCAAGCATGCCCTGAACAAGAATCCGTTGAATATATTTGCATATCTCTTGAAGAATATTTTTAATGAACTTTTGAAAATCAGGAAAGCGATCCGTGCACTTGGACATTCCAAGTATGTTGGAATGTCTTGAAATTGTACTCAGTCATAGTCAACGACGCCCTGAACAAGAATCCGTTGAAAATATTTGCATATCGCTTAAGGAATATTTTTAATGAATTTTTGAAAATCAGGAAAGTGATCCATGCACTTAGGCAGTGACTTAACTTTTTTGTCAAAAAAGACCCCAAAAGTATCTTGGAATGTCTTGAAATTGTACACAGTCATAGTCAAGCATGCCCTGAACAAGAATCCGTTGAATATATTTGCATATCTCTTGAAGAATATTTTTAATGAATTTTTGAAAATCCGAAAAGCGATCCATGCACTTGGACATTCAAAGTATGTTGGAATGTCTTGAAATTGTACTCAGTCATCGTCAACGACGCCCTGAACAAGAATCAATTGAAAATATTTGCATATCTCTTAAGGAATATTTTTAATGAATTTTTGAAAATGAGGAAAATCTGTGCACTTAGGCAGTGACTTAACTTTTTATTCAAAAAAGACCCCAAAAGTATCTTGGAATGTCTTGAAATTGTACACAGTCATAGTCAAGCATGCCCTGAACAAGAATCCGTTGAATATATTTGCATATCTCTTGAAGAATATTTTTAATGAACTTTTGAAAATCAGGAAAGCGATCCATGCACTTGGACATTCCAAGTATGTTGGAATGTCTTGAAATTGTACTCAGTCATAGTCAACGACGCCCTGAACAAGAATCCGTTGAAAATATTTGCATATCGTTTAAGGAATATTTTTAATGAATTTCTGAAAATCAGGAAAGCGATCCATGCACTTAGGCAGTGACTTAACTTTTTCGTCAAAAAAGACCCCAAAAGTATCTTGGAATGTCTTGAAATTGTACACAGTCATAGTCAAGAATGCCCTGAACAAGAATCCGTTGAATATATTTGCATATCTCTTGAAGAATATTTTTAATGAATTTTTGAAAATCCGAAAAGCGATCCATGCACTTGGACATTCCAAGTATGTTGGAATGTCTTGAAATTGTACTCAGTCATAGTCAACGACGCCCTGAACAAGAATCAATTGAAAATATTTGCATATCTCTTAAGGAATATTTTTAATGAATTTTTGAAAATTAGGAAAGCGATCCATGCACTTAGGCAGTGACTTAACTTTTGATGTTTTTGGTTTGTTTTTAAAGCATTAAAGCTGCAGGAGTTCATCCATGTCGCCCAGTCGCTGGAAACAAACGTTTGGACACCATGGATCACACAGCAGGAAATAAGGTGAGACGGAGGAAACGATCCATTTGCCCTGATGCACTTAGTGACTTGACTTTTTTTTCAAAAAAGACCCCAAAAGTATCTTGGAATGTCTTGAAATTGTACACAGTCATAGTCAAGCATGCCCTGAACAAGAATCCATTGAATATATTTGCATATCTCTTGAGGAATATTTTTAATGAATTTTTGAAAATCAGGAAAGCGATCCATGCACTTAGGCAGTGACTTAACTTTTGATGTTTTTGGGTTGTTTTTAAAGAATTAAAGCTGCAGGAGTTCATCCATGTCGTCCAGTCGCTGGAAACAAACGTTTGGACACCGTGGATCACACAGCAGGATATCAGGTGAGACGAAGGAAACGATCCATTTGCCCTGATGCACTTAGTGACTTGAGTTTTTTTTCAAAAAAAACCCCAAAAGTAAATTGGAATGTCTTGAAATTGTACACAGTCATAGTCAAGCATGCCCTGAATAAGAATCCGTTGAATATATTTGCATATCTCTTGAAGAATATTTTTAATGAATTTTTGAAAATCCGGAAAGCGATCCATGCACTTGGACATTCCAAGTATGTTGGAATGTCTTGAAATTGTACTCAGTCATAGTCAACGACGCCCTGAACAAGAATCCGTTGAAAATATTTGCATATCGCTTAAGGAATATTTTTAATGAATTTTTGAAAATCAGGAAAGCGATCCATGCACTTAGGCAGTGACTTAACTTTTTCGTCAAAAAAGACCCCAAAAGTATCTTGGAATGTCTTGAAATTGTACACAGTCATAGTCAAGCATGCCCTGAACAAGAATCCGTTGAATATATTTGCATATCTCTTGAAGAATATTTTTAATGAATTTTTGAAAATCCGGAAAGCGATCCATGCACTTGGACATTCCAAGTATGTTGGAATGTCTTGAAATTGTACTCGGTCATAGTCAACGACGCCCTGAACAAGAATCCATTGAAAATATTTGCATATCTCTTAAGGAATATTTTTAATGAATTTTTGGAAATGAGGAAAGTCTGTGCACTTAGGCAGTGACTTAACTTTTTATTCAAAAAAGACCCCAAAAGTATCTTGGAATGTCTTGAAATTGTACACAGTCATAGTCAAGCATGCCCTGAACAAGAATCCGTTGAATATATTTGCATATCTCTTGAAGAATATTTTTAATGAATTTTTGAAAATCCGGAAAGCGATCCATGCACTTGGACATTCCAAGTATGTTGGAATGTCTTGAAATTGTACTCAGTCATAGTCAACGACGCCCTGAACAAGAATCCGTTGAAAATATTTGCATATCGCTTAAGGAATATTTTTAATGAATTTTTGAAAATCAGGAAAGCAATCCATGCACTTAGGCAGTGACTTAACTTTTTTGTCAAAAAAGACCCCAAAAGTATCTTGGAATGTCTTGAAATTGTACACAGTCATAGTCAAGCATGCCCTGAACAAGAAACCGTTGAATATATTTGCATATCTCTTGAAGAATATTTTTAATGAATTTTTGAAAATCCGAAAAGCGATCCATGCACTTGGACATTCCAAGTATGTTGGAATGTCTTGAAATTGTACTCAGTCATAGTCAACGACGCCCTGAACAAGAATCAATTGAAAATATTTGCATATCTCTTAAGGATTATTTTTAATGAATTTTTGAAAATGAGGAAAGTCTGTGCACTTAGGCAGTGACTTAACTTTTTATTCAAAAAAGACCCCAAAAGTATCTTGATATGTCTTGAAATTGTATACAGTCATAGTCAAGCATGCCCTGAACAAGAATCCGTTGAATATATTTGCATATCTCTTGAAGAATATTTTTAATGAACTTTTGAAAATCGGGAAAGCGATCCATGCACTTGGACATTCCAAGTATGTTGGAATGTCTTGAAATTGTACTCAGTCATAGTCAACGACGCCCTGAACAAGAATCCGTTGAAAATATTTGCATATCGTTTAAGGAATATTTTTAAAGAATTTCTGAAAATCAGGAAAGCGATCCATGCACTTAGGCAGTGACTTAACTTTTTCGTCAAAAAAGACCCCAAAAGTATCTTGGAATGTCTTGAAATTGTACACAGTCATAGTCAAGCATGCCCTGAACAAGAATCCGTTGAATATATTTGCATATCTCTTGAAGAATATTTTTAATGAACTTTTGAAAATCAGGAAAGCGATCCATGCACTTGGACATTCAAAGTATGTTGGAATGTCTTGAAATTGTACTCAGTCATAGTCAACGACGCCCTGAACAAGAATCCGTTGAAAATATTTGCATATCGCTTAAGGAATATTTTTAATGAATTTTTGAAAATCAGGAAAGCGATCCATGCACTTAGGCAGTGACTTAACTTTTTCGTCAAAAAAGACCCCAAAAGTATCTTGGAATGTCTTGAAATTGTACACAGTCATAGTCAAGCATGCCCTGAACAAGAATCCGTTGAATATATTTGCATATCTCTTGAAGAATATTTTTAATGAATTTTTGAAAATCCGGAAAGCTATCCATGCACTTGGACATTCCAAGTAAGTTGGAATGTCTTGAAATTGTACTCAGTCATAGTCAACGACGCCCTGAACAAGAATCTATTGAAAATATTTGCATATCTCTTAAGGAATATTTTTAATGAATTTTTGAAAATGAGGAATTTCTGTGTACTTAGGCAGTGACTTAACTTTTTATTCAAAAAAGACCCCAAAAGTATCTTGGAATGTCTTGAAATTGTACACAGTCATAGTCAAGCATGCCCTGAACAAGAATCCGTTGAATATATTTGCATATCTCTTGAAGAATATTTTTAATGAACTTTTGAAAATCAGGAAAGCGATCCATGTACCTGGACATTCAAAGTATGTTGGAATGTCTTGAAATTGTACTCGGTCATAGTCAACGACGCCCTGAACAAGAATCCGTTGAAAATATTTGCATATCGCTTAAGGAATATTTTTAATGAATTTTTGAAAATCAGGAAAGCGATCCATGCACTTAGGCAGTGACTTAACTTTTTCGTCAAAAAAGACCCCAAAAGTATCTTGGAATGTCTTGAAATTGTACACAGTCATAGTCAAGCATGCCCTGAACAAGAATCCGTTGAATATATTTGCATATCTCTTGAAGAATATTTTTAATGAACTTTTGAAAATCAGGAAAGCGATCCATGCACTTGGACATTCCAAGTATGTTGGAATGTCTTGAAATTGTACTCAGTCATAGTCAACGACGCCCTGAACAAGAATCCGTTGAAAATATTTGCATATCGCTTAAGGAATATTTTTAATGAATTTTTGAAAATCAGGAAAGCGATCCATGCACTTAGGCAGTGACTTAACTTTTTATTCAAAAAAGACCCCAAAAGTATCTTTGAATGTCTTGAAATTGTACACAGTCATAGTCAAGCATGCCCTGAACAAGAATCCGTTGAATATATTTGCATATCTCTTGAAGAATATTTTTAATGAATTTTTGAAAATCCGAAAAGCGATCCATGCACTTGGACATTCCAAGTATGTTGGAATGTCTTGAAATTGTACTCAGTCATAGTCAACGACGCCCTGAACAAGAATCAATTGAAAATATTTGCATATCTCTTAAGGAATATTTTGAATGAATTTTTGAAAATGAGGAAAGTCTGTGCACTTAGGCAGTGACTTAACTTTTTATTCAAAAAAGACCCCAAAAGTATGTTGGAATGTCTTGAAATTGTACTCGGTCATAGTCAACGACGCCCTGAACAAGAATCCATTGAAAATATTTGCATATCGCTTAAGGAATATTTTTAATGAATTTTTGAAAATCAGGAAAGCGATCCATGCACTTAGGCAGTGACTTAACTTTTTATTCAAAAAAGACCCCAAAAGTATCTTGGAATGTCTTGAAATTGTACACAGTCATAGTCAAGCATGCCCTGAACAAGAATCCGTTGAATATATTTGCATATCTCTTGAGGAATATTTTTAATGAATTTTTGAAAATCAGGAAAGCGATCCATGCACTTAGGCAGTGACTTAACTTTTGATGTTTTTGGGTTGTTTTTAAAGAATTAAAGCTGCAGGAGTTCATCCATGTCGTCCAGTCGCTGGAAACAAACGTTTGGACACCGTGGATCACACAGCAGGATATCAGGTGAGACGAAGGAAACGATCCATTTGCCCTGATGCACTTAGTGACTTGACTTTTTTTTCAAAAAAAACCCCAAAAGTAAATTGGAATGTCTTGAAATTGTACACAGTCATAGTCAAGCATGCCCTGAACAAGAATCCGTTGAATATATTTGCATATCTCTTGAAGAATATTTTTAATGAATTTATGAAAATCCGAAAAGCGATCCATGCACTTGGACATTCCATGTATGTTGGAATGTCTTGAAATTGTACTCAGTCATAGTCAACGACGCCCTGAACAAGAATCAATTGAAAATATTTGCATATCTCTTAAGGAATATTTTTTATGAATTTTTGAAAATGAGGAAAGTCTGTGCACTTAGGCAGTGACTTAACTTTTTATTCAAAAAAGACCCCAAAAGTATCTTGGAATGTCTTGAAATTGTACACAGTCATAGTTAAGCATGCCCTGAACAAGAATCCGTTGAATATATTTGCATATCTCTTGAAGAATATTTTTAATGAACTTTTGAAAATCAGGAAAGCGATCCATGCACTTGGACATTCCAAGTATGTTGGAATGTCTTGAAATTGTACTCAGTCATAGTCAACGACGCCCTGAACAAGAATCCGTTGAAAATATTTGCATATCGCTTAAGGAATATTTTTAATGAATTTTTGAAAATCAGGAAAGCGATCCATGCACTTAGGCAGTGACTTAACTTTTTCGTCAAAAAAGACCCCAAAAGTATCTTGGAATGTCTTGAAATTGTACACAGTCATAGTCAAGCATGCCCTGAACAAGAATCCGTTGAATATATTTGCATATCTCTTGAGGAATATTTTTAATGAATTTTTGAAAATCCGAAAAGCGATCCATGCACTTAGGCAGTGACTTAACTTTTGATGTTTTTGGGTTGTTTTTAAAGAATTAAAGCTGCAGGAGTTCATCCATGTCGTCCAGTCGCTGGAAACAAACGTTTGGACACCGTGGATCACACAGCAGGATATCAGGTGAGACGAAGGAAACGATCCATTTGCCCTGATGCACTTAGTGACTTGACTTTTTTTTCAAAAAAAACCCCAAAAGTAAATTGGAATGTCTTGAAATTGTACACAGTCATAGTCAAGCATGCCCTGAACAAGAATCCGTTGAATATATTTGCATATCTCTTGAAGAATATTTTTAATGAATTTATGAAAATCCGAAAAGCGATCCATGCACTTGGACATTCCAAGTATGTTGGAATGTCTTGAAATTGTACTCAGTCATAGTCAACGACGCCCTGAACAAGAATCAATTGAAAATATTTGCATATCTCTTAAGGAATATTTTTAATGAATTTTTGAAAATGAGGAAAGTCTGTGCACTTAGGCAGTGACTTAACTTTTTATTCAAAAAAGACCCCAAAAGTATCTTGGAATGTCTTGAAATTGTACACAGTCATAGTTAAGCATGCCCTGAACAAGAATCCGTTGAATATATTTGCATATCTCTTGAAGAATATTTTTAATGAACTTTTGAAAATCAGGAAAGCGATCCATGCACTTGGACATTCCAAGTATGTTGGAATGTCTTGAAATTGTACTCAGTCATAGTCAACGACGCCCTGAACAAGAATCCGTTGAAAATATTTGCATATCGCTTAAGGAATATTTTTAATGAATTTTTGAAAATCAGGAAAGCGATCCATGCACTTAGGCAGTGACTTAACTTTTTCGTCAAAAAAGACCCCAAAAGTATCTTGGAATGTCTTGAAATTGTACACAGTCATAGTCAAGCATGCCCTGAACAAGAATCCGTTGAATATATTTGCATATCTCTTGAAGAATATTTTTAATGAATTTTTGAAAATCCGAAAAGCGATCCATGCACTTGGACATTCCAAGTATGTTGGAATGTCTTGAAATTGTACTCAGTCATAGTCAACGACGCCCTGAACAAGAATCCGTTGAAAATATTTGCATATCGCTTAAGGAATATTTTTAATGAATTTTTGAAAATCAGGAAAGCGATCCATGCACTTAGGCAGTGACTTAACTTTTTTGTCAAAAAAGACCCCAAAAGTATCTTGGAATGTCTTGAAATTGTACACAGTCATAGTCAAGCATGCCCTGAACAAGAATCCGTTGAATATATTTGCATATCTCTTGAAGAATATTTTAAATGAAGTTTTGAAAATCCGAAAAGCGATCCATGCACTTGGACATTCCAAGTATGTTGGAATGTCTTGAAATTGTACTCAGTCATAGTCAACGACGCCCTGAACAAGAATCCGTTGAAAATATTTGCATATCGCTTAAGGAATATTTTTAATGAATTTTTGAAAATCAGGAAAGCGATCCATGCACTTAGGCAGTGACTTAACTTTTTTGTCAAAAAAGACCCCAAAAGTATCTTGGAATGTCTTGAAATTGTACACAGTCATAGTCAAGCGTGCCCTGAACAAGAATCCGTTGAATATATTTGCATATCTCTTGAAGAATATTTTTAATGAATTTTTGAAAATCCGAAAAGCGATCCATGCACTTGGACATTCCAAGTATGTTGGAATGTCTTGAAATTGTACTCAGTCATAGTCAACGACGCCCTGAACAAGAATCAATTGAAAATATTTGCATATCTCTTAAGGAATATTTTTAATGAATTTTTGAAAATGATGAAAGTCTGTGCACTTAGGCAGTGACTTAACTTTTTATTCAAAAAAGACCCCAAAAGTATCTTGGAATGTCTTGAAATTGTACACAGTCATAGTCAAGCATGCCCTGAACAAGAATCCGTTGAATATATTTGCATATCTCTTGAAGAATATTTTTAATGAACTTTTGAAAATCAGGATAGCGATCCATGCACTTGGACATTCCAAGTATGTTGGAATGTCTTGAAATTGTACTCAGTCATAGTCAACGACGCCCTGAACAAGAATCCGTTGAAAATATTTGCATATCGTTTAAGGAATATTTTTAAAGAATTTCTGAAAATCAGGAAAGCGATCCATGCACTTAGGCAGTGACTTAACTTTTTCGTCAAAAAAGACCCCAAAAGTATCTTGGAATGTCTTGAAATTGTACACAGTCATAGTCAAGCATGCCCTGAACAAGAATCCGTTGAATATATTTGCATATCTCTTGAAGAATATTTTTAATGAATTTTTGAAAATCCGGAAAGCGATCCATGCACTTGGACATTCCAAGTATGTTGGAATGTCTTGAAATTGTACTCAGTCATAGTCAACAACGCCCTGAACAAGAATCCATTGAAAATATTTGCATATCTCTTAAGGAATATTTTTAATGAATTTTTGAAAATGAGGAAAGTCTGTGCACTTAGGCAGTGACTTAACTTTTTATTCAAAAAAGACCCCAAAAGTATCTTGGAATGTCTTGAAATTGTACACAGTCATAGTCAAGCGTGCCCTGAACAAGAATCCGTTGAATATATTTGCATATCTCTTGAAGAATATTTTTAATGAATTTTTGAAAATCCGAAAAGCGATCCATGCACTTGGACATTCCAAGTATGTTGGAATGTCTTGAAATTGTACTCAGTCATAGTCAACGACGCCCTGAACAAGAATCAATTGAAAATATTTGCATATCTCTTAAGGAATATTTTTAATGAATTTTTGAAAATGATGAAAGTCTGTGCACTTAGGCAGTGACTTAACTTTTTATTCAAAAAAGACCCCAAAAGTATCTTGGAATGTCTTGAAATTGTACACAGTCATAGTCAAGCATGCCCTGAACAAGAATCCGTTGAATATATTTGCATATCTCTTGAAGAATATTTTTAATGAACTTTTGAAAATCAGGATAGCGATCCATGCACTTGGACATTCCAAGTATGTTGGAATGTCTTGAAATTGTACTCAGTCATAGTCAACGACGCCCTGAACAAGAATCCGTTGAAAATATTTGCATATCGTTTAAGGAATATTTTTAAAGAATTTCTGAAAATCAGGAAAGCGATCCATGCACTTAGGCAGTGACTTAACTTTTTCGTCAAAAAAGACCCCAAAAGTATCTTGGAATGTCTTGAAATTGTACACAGTCATAGTCAAGCATGCCCTGAACAAGAATCCGTTGAATATATTTGCATATCTCTTGAAGAATATTTTTAATGAATTTTTGAAAATCCGGAAAGCGATCCATGCACTTGGACATTCCAAGTATGTTGGAATGTCTTGAAATTGTACTCAGTCATAGTCAACAACGCCCTGAACAAGAATCCATTGAAAATATTTGCATATCTCTTAAGGAATATTTTTAATGAATTTTTGAAAATGAGGAAAGTCTGTGCACTTAGGCAGTGACTTAACTTTTTATTCAAAAAAGACCCCAAAAGTATCTTGGAATGTCTTGAAATTGTACACAGTCATAGTCAAGCATGCCCTGAACAAGAATCCGTTGAATATATTTGCATATCTCTTGAAGAATATTTTTAATGAATTTTTGAAAATCCGAAAAGCGATCCATGCACTTGGACATTCCAAGTATGTTGGAATGTCTTGAAATTGTACTCAGTCATAGTCAACGACGCCCTGAACAAGAATCCGTTGAAAATATTTGCATATCGCTTAAGGAATATTTTTAATGAATTTTTGAAAATCAGGAAAGCGATCCATGCACTTAGGCAGTGACTTAACTTTTTTGTCAAAAAAGTCCCCAAAAGTATCTTGGAATGTCTTGAAATTGTACACAGTCATAGTCAAGCATGCCCTGAACAAGAATCCGTTGAATATATTTGCATATCTCTTGAAGAATATTTTAAATGAATTTTTGAAAATCCGAAAAGCGATCCATGCACTTGGACATTCCAAGTATGTTGGAATGTCTTGAAATTGTACTCAGTCATAGTCAACGACGCCCTGAACAAGAATCAATTGAAAATATTTGCATATCGCTTAAGGAATATTTTTAATGAATTTTTGAAAATCAGGAAAGCGATCCATGCACTTAGGCAGTGACTTAACTTTTTTGTCAAAAAAGACCCCAAAAGTATCTTGGAATGTCTTGAAATTGTACACAGTCATAGTCAAGCGTGCCCTGAACAAGAAACCGTTGAATATATTTGCATATCTCTTGAAGAATATTTTTAATGAATTTTTGAAAATCCGAAAAGCGATCCATGCACTTGGACATTCCAAGTATGTTGGAATGTCTTGAAATTGTACTCAGTCATAGTCAACGACGCCCTGAACAAGAATCAATTGAAAATATTTGCATATCTCTTAAGGAATATTTTTAATGAATTTTTGAAAATGATGAAAGTCTGTGCACTTAGGCAGTGACTTAACTTTTTATTCAAAAAAGACCCCAAAAGTATCTTGGAATGTCTTGAAATTGTACACAGTCATAGTCAAGCATGCCCTGAACAAGAATCCGTTGAATATATTTGCATATCTCTTGAAGAATATTTTTAATGAACTTTTGAAAATCAGGATAGCGATCCATGCACTTGGACATTCCAAGTATGTTGGAATGTCTTGAAATTGTACTCAGTCATAGTCAACGACGCCCTGAACAAGAATCCGTTGAAAATATTTGCATATCGTTTAAGGAATATTTTTAAAGAATTTCTGAAAATCAGGAAAGCGATCCATGCACTTAGGCAGTGACTTAACTTTTTCGTCAAAAAAGACCCCAAAAGTATCTTGGAATGTCTTGAAATTGTACACAGTCATAGTCAAGCATGCCCTGAACAAGAATCCGTTGAATATATTTGCATATCTCTTGAAGAATATTTTTAATGAATTTTTGAAAATCCGAAAAGCGATCCATGCACTTGGACATTCCAAGTATGTTGGAATGTCTTGAAATTGTACTCAGTCATAGTCAACGACGCCCTGAACAAGAATCAATTGAAAATATTTGCATATCTCTTAAGGAATATTTTTAATGAATTTTTGAAAATGAGGAAAGTCTGTGCACTTAGGCAGTGACTTAACTTTTTCGTCAAAAAAGACCCCAAAAGTATCTTGGAATGTCTTGAAATTGTACACAGTCATAGTCAAGCATGCCCTGAACAAGAATCCGTTGAATATATTTGCATATCTCTTGAAGAATATTTTTAATGAACTTTTGAAAATCAGGAAAGCGATCCATGCACTTGGACATTCCAAGTATGTTGGAATGTCTTGAAATTGTACTCAGTCATAGTCAACGACGCCCTGAACAAGAATCCGTTGCAAATATTTGCATATCGTTTAAGGAATATTTTTAAAGAATTTCTGAAAATCAGGAAAGCGATCCATGCACTTAGGCAGTGACTTAACTTTTTCGTCAAAAAAGACCCCAAAAGTATCTTGGAATGTCTTGAAATTGTACACAGTCATAGTCAAGAATGCCCTGAACAAGAATCCGTTGAATATATTTGCATATCTCTTGAAGAATATTTTTAATGAATTTTTGAAAATCCGGAAAGCGATCCATGCACTTGGACATTCCAAGTATGTTGGAATGTCTTGAAATTGTACTCAGTCATAGTCAACGACGCCCTGAACAAGAATCCATTGAAAATATTTGCATATCTCTTAAGGAATATTTTTAATGAATTTTTGAAAATGATGAAAGTCTGTGCACTTAGGCAGTGACTTAACTTTTTATTCAAAAAAGACCCCAAAGGTATCTTGGAATGTCTTCAAATTGTACACAGTCATAGTCAAGCATGCCCTGAACAAGAATCTGTTGAATATATTTGCATATCTCTTGAAGAATATTTTTAATGAACTTTTGAAAATCAGGAAAGCGATCCATGCACTTGGACATTCCAAGTATGTTGGAATGTCTTGAAATTGTACTCAGTCATAGTCAACGACGCCCTGAACAAGAATCCGTTGAAAATATTTGCATATCGCTTAAGGAATATTTCTAATGAATTTTTGAAAATCAGGAAAGCGATCCATGCACTTAGGCAGTGACTTAACTTTTTTGTCAAAAAAGACCCCAAAAGTATCTTGGAATGTCTTGAAATTGTACACAGTCATAGTCAAGCATGCCCTGAACAAGAATCCGTTGAATATATTTGCATATCTCTTGAAGAATATTTTTAATGAACTTTTGAAAATCAGGAAAGCGATCCATGCACTTGGACATTCCAAGTATGTTGGAATGTCTTGAAATTGTACTCAGTCATAGTCAACGACGCCCTGAACAAGAATCCGTTGAAAATATTTGCGTATAGTTTAAGGAATATTTTTAAAGAATTTCTGAAAATCAGGAAAGCGATCCATGCACTTAGGCAGTGACTTAACTTTTTCGTCAAAAAAGACCCCAAAAGTATCTTGGAATGTCTTGAAATTGTACACAGTCATAGTCAAGAATGCCCTGAACAAGAATCCGTTGAATATATTTGCATATCTCTTGAAGAATATTTTTAATGAATTTTTGAAAATCCGAAAAGCGATCCATGCACTTGGACATTCCAAGTATGTTGGAATGTCTTGAAATTGTACTCAGTCATAGTCAACGACGCTCTGAACAAGAATCAATTGAAAATATTTGCATATCTCTTAAGGAATATTTTTAATGAATTTTTGAAAATGAGGAAAGTCTGTGCACTAAGCCAGTGACTTAACTTTTCATTCAAAAAAGACCCCAAAAGTATCTTGGAATGTCTTGAAATTGTACACAGTCATAGTCAAGCATGCCCAGAACAAGAATCCGTTGAATATATTTGCATATCTCTTGAAGAATATTTTTAATGAACTTTTGAAAATCAGGAAAGCGATCCATGCACTTGGACATTCCAAGTATGTTGGAATGTTTTGAAATTGTACTCAGTCATAGTCAACGACGCCCTGAACAAGAATCCGTTGAAAATATTTGCATATCGCTTAAGGAATATTTTTAATGAATTTTTGAAAATCAGGAAAGCGATCCATGCACTTAGGCAGTGACTTAACTTTTTATTCAAAAAAGACCCCAAAAGTATCTTGGAATGTCTTGAAATTGTACACAGTCATAGTCAAGCATGCCCTGAACAAGAATCCGTTGAATATATTTGCATATCTCTTGAAGAATATTTTTAATGAACTTTTGAAAATCAGGAAAGTGATCCATGCACTTGGACATTCCAAGTATGTTGGAATGTCTTGAAATTGTACTCAGTCATAGTCAACGACGCCCTGAACAAGAATCCGTTGAAAATATTTGCATATCGCTTAAGGAATATTTTTAATGAATTTTTGAAAATCAGGAAAGCGATCCATGCACTTAGGCAGTGACTTAACTTTTTATTCAAAAAAGACCCCAAAAGTATCTTGGAATGTCTTGAAATTGTACACAGTCATAGTCAAGCATGCCCTGAACAAGAATCCGTTGAATATATTTGCATATCTCTTGAAGAATATTTTTAATGAATTTTTGAAAATCCGAAAAGCGATCCATGCACTTGGACATTCCAAGTATGTTGGAATGTCTTGAAATTGTACTCAGTCATAGTCAACGACGCCCTGAACAAGAATCAATTGAAAATATTTGCATATCTCTTAAGGAATATTTTTAATGAATTTTTGAAAATGAGGAAAGTCTGTGCACTTCGGCAGTGACTTAACTTTTTATTCAAAAAAGACCCCAAAAGTATCTTGGAATGTCTTGAAATTGTACACAGTCATAGTCAAGCATGCCCTGAACAAGAATCCGTTGAATATATTTGCATATCTCTTGAAGAATATTTTTAATGAACTTTTGAAAATCAGGAAAGCGATCCATGCACTTGGACATTCCAAGTATGTTGGAATGTCTTGAAATTGTACTCAGTCATAGTCAACGACGCCCTGAACAAGAATCCGTTGAAAATATTTGCATATCGCTTAAGGAATATTTTTAATGAATTTTTGAAAATCAGGAAAGCGATCCATGCACTTAGGCAGTGACTTAACTTTTTCGTCAAAAAAGACCCCAAAAGTATCTTGGAATGTCTTGAAATTGTACACAGTCATAGTCAAGCATGCCCTGAACAAGAATCCGTTGAATATATTTGCATATCTCTTGAAGAATATTTTTAATGAATTTTTGAAAATCCGGAAAGCGATCCAAGCACTTGGACATTCCAAGTATGTTGGAATGTCTTGAAATTGTACTCGGTCATAGTCAACGACGCCCTGAACAAGAATCCGTTGAAAATATTTGCATATCGCTTAAGGAATATTTTTAATGAATTTTTGAAAATCAGGAAAGCGATCCATGCACTTAGGCAGTGACTTAACTTTTTCGTCAAAAAAGACCCCAAAAGTATCTTGGAATGTCTTGAAATTGTACACAGTCATAGTCAAGCATGCCCTGAACAAGAATCCGTTGAATATATTTGCATATCTCTTGAAGAATATTTTTAATGAACTTTTGAAAATCAGGAAAGTGATCCATGCACTTGGACATTCCAAGTATGTTGGAATGTCTTGAAATTGTACTCAGTCATAGTCAACGACGCCCTGAACAAGAATCCGTTGAAAATATTTGCATATCGCTTAAGGAATATTTTTAATGAATTTTTGAAAATCAGGAAAGCGATCCATGCACTTAGGCAGTGACTTAACTTTTTCGTCAAAAAAGACCCCAAAAGTATCTTGGAATGTCTTGAAATTGTACACAGTCATAGTCAAGCATGCCCTGAACAAGAATCCGTTGAATATATTTGCATATCTCTTGAAGAATATTTTTAATGAATTTTTGAAAATCCGAAAAGCGATCCATGCACTTGGACATTCCAAGTATGTTGGAATGTCTTGAAATTGTACTCAGTCATAGTCAACGACGCTCTGAACAAGAATCAATTGAAAATATTTGCATATCTCTTAAGGAATATTTTTAATGAATTTTTGAAAATGATGAAAGTCTGTGCACTTAGGCAGTGACTTAACTTTTTATTCAAAAAAGACCCCAAAGGTATCTTGGAATGTCTTGAAATTGTACACAGTCATAGTCAAGCATGCCCTGAACAAGAATCCGTTGAATATATTTGCATATCTCCTGAAGAATATTTTTAATGAACTTTTGAAAATCAGGAAAGCGATCCATGCACTTGGACATTCCAAGTATGTTGGAATGTCTTGAAATTGTACTCAGTCATAGTCAACGACGCCCTGAACAAGAATCCGTTGAAAATATTTGCATATCGTTTAAGGAATATTTTTAAAGAATTTCTGAAAATCAGGAAAGCGATCCATGCACTTAGGCAGTGACTAAACTTTTTTGTCAAAAAAGACCCCAAAAGTATCTTGGAATGTCTTGAAATTGTACACAGTCATAGTCAAGCATGCCCTGAACAAGAATATGTTGAATATATTTGCATATCTCTTGAAGAATATTTTTAATTAATTTTTGAAAATCCGAAAAGCGATCCATGCACTTGGACATTCCAAGTATGTTGGAATGTCTTGAAATTGTACTCAGTCATAGTCAACGACGCCCTGAACAAGAATCAATTGAAAATATTTGCATATCTCTTAAGGAATATTTTTAATGAATTTTTGAAAATGAGGAAAGTCTGTGCACTTAGGCAGTGACTTAACTTTTTATTCAAAAAAGACCCCAAAAGTATCTTGGAATGTCTTGAAATTGTACACAGTCATAGTCAAGCATGCCCTGAACAAGAATCCGTTGAATATATTTGCATATCTCTTGAAGAATATTTTTAATGAACTTTTGAAAATCAGGAAAGCGATCCATGCACTTGGACATTCCAAGTATGTTGGAATGTCTTGGAATTGTACTCAGTCATAGTCAACGACGCCCTGAACAAGAATCCGTTGCAAATATTTGCATATCGTTTAAGGAATATTTTTAAAGAATTTCTGAAAATCAGGAAAGCGATCCATGCACTTAGGCAGTGACTTAACTTTTTCGTCAAAAAAGACCCCAAAAGTATCTTGGAATGTCTTGAAATTGTACACAGTCATAGTCAAGAATGCCCTGAACAAGAATCCGTTGAATATATTTGCATATCTCTTGAAGAATATTTTTAATGAATTTTTGAAAATCCGGAAAACGATCCATGCACTTGGACATTCCAAGTATGTTGGAATGTCTTGAAATTGTACTCGGTCATAGTCAACGACGCCCTGAACAAGAATCCATTGAAAATATTTGCATATCTCTTAAGGAATATTTTTAATGAATTTTTGAAAATGATGAAAGTCTGTGCACTGAGGCAGTGACTTAACTTTTTATTCAAAAAAGACCCCAAAGGTATCTTGGAATGTCTTGAAATTGTACACAGTCATAGTCAAGCATGCCCTGAACAAGAATCCGTTGAATATATTTGCATATCTCTTGAAGAATATTTTTAATGAACTTTTGAAAATCAGGAAAGCGATCCATGCACTTGGACATTCCAAGTATGTTGGAATGTCTTGAAATTGTACTCAGTCATAGTCAACGACGCCCTGAACAAGAATCCGTTGAAAATATTTGCATATCGTTTAAGGAATATTTTTAAAGAATTTCTGAAAATCAGGAAAGCGATCCATGCACTTAGGCAGTGACTAAACTTTTTTGTCAAAAAAGACCCCAAAAGTATCTTGGAATGTCTTGAAATTGTACACAGTCATAGTCAAGCATGCCCTGAACAAGAATATGTTGAATATATTTGCATATCTCTTGAAGAATATTTTTAATTAATTTTTGAAAATCCGAAAAGCGATCCATGCACTTGGACATTCCAAGTATGTTGGAATGTCTTGAAATTGTACTCAGTCATAGTCAACGACGCCCTGAACAAGAATCAATTGAAAATATTTGCATATCTCTTAAGGAATATTTTTAATGAATTTTTGAAAATGAGGAAAGTCTGTGCACTTAGGCAGTGACTTAACTTTTTATTCAAAAAAGACCCCAAAAGTATCTTGGAATGTCTTGAAATTGTACACAGTCATAGTCAAGCATGCCCTGAACAAGAATCCGTTGAATATATTTGCATATCTCTTGAAGAATATTTTTAATGAACTTTTGAAAATCAGGAAAGCGATCCATGCACTTGGACATTCCAAGTATGTTGGAATGTCTTGGAATTGTACTCAGTCATAGTCAACGACGCCCTGAACAAGAATCCGTTGCAAATATTTGCATATCGTTTAAGGAATATTTTTAAAGAATTTCTGAAAATCAGGAAAGCGATCCATGCACTTAGGCAGTGACTTAACTTTTTCATCAAAAAAGACCCCAAAAGTATCTTGGAATGTCTTGAAATTGTACACAGTCATAGTCAAGAATGCCCTGAACAAGAATCCGTTGAATATATTTGCATATCTCTTGAAGAATATTTTTAATGAATTTTTGAAAATCCGGAAAACGATCCATGCACTTGGACATTCCAAGTATGTTGGAATGTCTTGAAATTGTACTCAGTCATAGTCAACGATGCCCTGAACAAGAATCCGTTGAAAATATTTGCATATCGTTTAAGGAATATTTTTAAAGAATTTCTGAAAATCAGGAAAGCGATCCATGCACTTAGGCAGTGACTTAACTTTTTCGTCAAAAAAGACCCCAAAAGTATCTTGGAATGTCTTGAAATTGTACACAGTCATAGTCAAGCATGCCCTGAACAAGAATCCGTTGAATATATTTGCATATCTCTTGAAGAATATTTTTAATGAATTTTTGAAAATCCGAAAAGCGATCCATGCACTTGGACATTCCAAGTATGTTGGAATGTCTTGAAATTGTACTCAGTCATAGTCAACGACGCCCTGAACAAGAATCAATTGAAAATATTTGCATATCTCTTAAGGAATATTTTTAATGAATTTTTGAAAATGAGGAAAGTCTGTGCACTTAGGCAGTGATTTAACTTTTTATTCAAAAAAGACCCCAAAAGTATCTTGGAATGTCTTGAAATTGTACACAGTCATAGTCAAGCATGCCCTGAACAAGAATCCGTTGAATATATTTGCATATCTCTTGAAGAATATTTTTAATGAATTTTTGAAAATCAGGAAAGCGATCCATGCACTTGGACATTCCAAGTATGTTGGAATGTCTTGAAATTGTACTCAGTCATAGTCAACGACGCCCTGAACAAGAATCCGTTGAAAATATTTGCATATCGTTTAAGGAATATTTTTAAAGAATTTCTGAAAATCAGGAAAGCGATCCATGCACTTAGGCAGTGACTTAACTTTTTCGTCAAAAAAGACCCCAAAAGTATCTTGGAATGTCTTGAAATTGTACACAGTCATAGTCAAGCATGCCCTGAACAAGAATCCGTTGAATATATTTGCATATCTCTTGAAGAATATTTTTAATGAACTTTTGAAAATCAGGAAAGCGATCCATGCACTTGGACATTCCAAGTATGTTGGAATGTCTTGAAATTGTACTCAGTCATAGTCAACGACGCCCTGAACAAGAATCCGTTGAAAATATTTGCATATCGTTTAAGGAATATTTTTAAAGAATTTCTGAAAATCCGGAAAGCGATCCATGCACTTAGGCAGTGACTAAACTTTTTTGTCAAAAAAGACCCCAAAAGTATCTTGGAATGTCTTGAAATTGTACACAGTCATAGTCAAGCATGCCCTGAACAAGAATATGTTGAATATATTTGCATATCTCTTGAAGAATATTTTTAATTAATTTTTGAAAATCCGAAAAGCGATCCATGCACTTGGACATTCCAAGTATGTTGGAATGTCTTGAAATTGTACTCAGTCATAGTCAACGACGCCCTGAACAAGAATCAATTGACAATATTTGCATATCTCTTAAGGAATATTTTTAATGAATTTTTGAAAATGAGGAAAGTCTGTGCACTTAGGCAGTGACTTAACTTTTTATTCAAAAAAGACCCCAAAAGTATCTTGGAATGTCTTGAAATTGTACACAGTCATAGTCAAGCATGCCCTGAACAAGAATCCGTTGAATATATTTGCATATCTCTTGAAGAATATTTTTAATGAACTTTTGAAAATCAGGAAAGCGATCCATGCACTTGGACATTCCAAGTATGTTGGAATGTCTTGAAATTGTACTCAGTCATAGTCAACGACGCCCTGAACAAGAATCCGTTGAAAATATTTGCATATCGTTTAAGGAATATTTTTAAAGAATTTCTGAAAATCAGGAAAGCGATCCATGCACTTAGGCAGTGACTTAACTTTTTCGTCAAAAAAGACCCCAAAAGTATCTTGGAATGTCTTGAAATTGTACACAGTCATAGTCAAGCATGCCCTGAACAAGAATCCGTTGAATATATTTGCATATCTCTTGAAGAATATTTTAAATGAACTTTTGAAAATCAGGAAAGCGATCCATGCACTTGGACATTCCAAGTATGTTGGAATGTCTTGAAATTGTACTCAGTCATAGTCAACGACGCCCTGAACAAGAATCCGTTGAAAATATTTGCATATCGTTTAAGGAATATTTTTAAAGAATTTCTGAAAATCAGGAAAGCGATCCATGCACTTAGGCAGTGACTAAACTTTTTTGTCAAAAAAGACCCCAAAAGTATCTTGGAATGTCTTGAAATTGTACACAGTCATAGTCAAGCATGCCCTGAACAAGAATATGTTGAATATATTTGCATATCTCTTGAAGAATATTTTTAATTAATTTTTGAAAATCCGAAAAGCGATCCATGCACTTGGACATTCCAAGTATGTTGGAATGTCTTGAAATTGTACTCAGTCATAGTCAACGACGCCCTGAACAAGAATCAATTGAAAATATTTGCATATCTCTTAAGGAATATTTTTAATGAATTTTTGAAAATGAGGAAAGTCTGTGCACTTAGGCAGTGACTTAACTTTTTATTCAAAAAAGACCCCAAAAGTATCTTGGAATGTCTTGAAATTGTACACAGTCATAGTCAAGCATGCCCTGAACAAGAATCCGTTGAATATATTTGCATATCTCTTGAAGAATATTTTTAATGAACTTTTGAAAATCAGGAAAGCGATTCATGCACTTGGACATTCCAAGTATGTTGGAATGTCTTGAAATTGTACTCAGTCATAGTCAACGACGCCCTGAACAAGAATCCGTTGAAAATATTTGCATTTCGTTTAAGGAATATTTTTAAAGAATTTCTGAAAATCAGGAAAGCGATCCATGCACTTAGGCAGTGACTTAACTTTTTCGTCAAAAAAGACCCCAAAGGTATCTTGGAATGTCTTGAAATTGTACACAGTCATAGTCAAGCATGCCCTGAACAAGAATCCGTTGAATATATTTGCATATCTCTTGAAGAATATTTTTAATGAACTTTTGAAAATCAGGAAAGCGATCCATGCACTTGGACATTCCAAGTATGTTGGAATGTCTTGAAATTGTACTCAGTCATAGCCAACGACGCCCTGAACAAGAATCCGTTGAAAATATTTGCATATCGTTTAAGGAATATTTTTAAAGAATTTCTGAAAATCAGGAAAGCGATCCATGCACTTAGGCAGTGACTTAACTTTTTCTTCAAAAAAGACCCCAAAAGTATCTTGGAATGTCTTGAAATTGTACACAGTCATAGTCAAGAATGCCCTGAACAAGAATCCGTTGAATATATTTGCATATCTCTTGAAGAATATTTTTAATGAATTTTTGAAAATCCGGAAAGCGATCCATGCACTTGGACATTCCAAGTATGTTGGAATGTCTTGAAATTGTACTCGGTCATAGTCAACGACGCCCTGAACAAGAATCCATTGAAAATATTTGCATATCTCTTAAGGAATATTTTTAATGAATTTTTGAAAATGATGAAAGTCTGTGCACTTAGGCAGTGACTTAACTTTTTATTCAAAAAAGACCCCAGGTATCTTGGAATGTCTTGAAATTGTACACAGTCATAGTCAAGCATGCCCTGAACAAGAATCCGTTGAATATATTTGCATATCTCTTG
The DNA here is from genome assembly GCF_963457635.1 of Microchirus variegatus. Lineage (NCBI taxonomy): Eukaryota > Metazoa > Chordata > Actinopteri > Pleuronectiformes > Soleidae > Microchirus > Microchirus variegatus. The sequence goes on from NW_028154737.1 coordinate 111,032, forward strand.
AAGAATATTTTTAATGAACTTTTGAAAATCAGGAAAGCGATCCATGCACTTGGACATTCCAAGTATGTTGGAATGTCTTGAAATTGTACTCAGTCATAGTCAACGACGCCCTGAACAAGAATCCGTTGAAAGTATTTGCATATCGCTTAAGGAATATTTCTAATGAATTTTTGAAAATCAGGAAAGCGATCCATGCACTTAGGCAGTGACTTAACTTTTTTGTCAAAAAAGACCCCAAAAGTATCTTGGAATGTCTTGAAATTGTACACAGTCATAGTCAAGCATGCCCTGAACAAGAATCCGTTGAATATATTTGCATATCTCTTGAAGAATATTTTTAATGAATTTTTGAAAATCCGAAAAGCGATCCATGCACTTGGACATTCCAAGTATGTTGGAATGTCTTGAAATTGTACTCAGTCATAGTCAACGACGCCCTGAACAAGAATCAATTGAAAATATTTGCATATCTCTTAAGGAATATTTTTAATGAATTTTTGAAAATGAGGAAAGTCTGTGCACTTAGGCAGTGACTTAACTTTTTATTCAAAAAAGACCCCAAAAGTATCTTGGAATGTCTTGAAATTGTACACAGTCATAGTCAAGCATGCCCTGAACAAGAATCCGTTGAATATATTTGCATAGCTCTTGAAGAATATTTTTAATGAACTTTTGAAAATCAGGAAAGCGATCCATGCACTTGGACATTCCAAGTATGTTGGAATGTCTTGAAATTGTACTCAGTCATAGTCAACGACGCCCTGAACAAGAATCCGTTGAAAATATTTGCATATCGTTTAAGGAATATTTTTAAAGAATTTCTGAAAATCAGGAAAGCGATCCATGCACTTAGGCAGTGACTTAACTTTTTCGTCAAAAAAGACCCCAAAAGTATCTTGGAATGTCTTGAAATTGTACACAGTCATAGTCAAGCATGCCCTGAACAAGAATCCGTTGAATATATTTGCATATCTCTTGAAGAATATTTTTAATGAATTTTTGAAAATCCGAAAAGCGATCCATGCACTTGGACATTCCAAGTATGTTGGAATGTCTTGAAATTGTACTCAGTCATAGTCAACGACGCCCTGAACAAGAATCAATTGAAAATATTTGCATATCTCTTAAGGAAAATTTTAATGAATTTTTGAAAATGATGAAAGTCTGTGCACTTAGGCAGTGACTTAACTTTTTATTCAAAAAAGACCCCAAAAGTATCTTGGAATGTCTTGAAATTGTACACAGTCATAGTCAAGCATGCCCTGAACAAGAATCCGTTGAATATATTTGCATATCTCTTGAAGAATATTTTTAATGAACTTTTGAAAATCAGGAAAGCGATCCATGCACTTGGACATTCCAAGTATGTTGGAATGTCTTTAAATTGTACTCAGTCATAGTCAACGACGCCCTGAACAAGAATCCATTGAAAATATTTGCATATCGTTTAAGGAATATTTTAAAAGAATTTCTGAAAATCAGGAAAGCGATCCATGCACTTAGGCAGTGACTTAACTTTTTCGTCAAAAAAGACCCCAAAAGTATCTTGGAATGTCTTGAAATTGTACACAGTCATAGTCAAGCATGCCCTGAACAAGAATCCGTTGAATATATTTGCATATCTCTTGAAGAATATTTTTAATGAATTTTTGAAAATCCGGAAAGCGATCCATGCACTTGGACATTCCAAGTATGTTGGAATGTCTTGAAATTGTACTCAGTCATAGCCAACGACGCCCTGAACAAGAATCCGTTGAAAATATTTGCATATCGCTTAAGGAATATTTTTAATGAATTTTTGAAAATCAGGAAAGCGATCCATGCACTTAGGCAGTGACTTAACTTTTTCGTCAAAAAAGACCCCAAAAGTATCTTGGAATGTCTTGAAATTGTACACAGTCATAGTCAAGCATGCCCTGAACAAGAATCCGTTGAATATATTTGCATATCTCTTGAAGAATATTTTTAATGAATTTTTGAAAATCCGAAAAGCGATCCATGCACTTGGACATTCCAAGTATGTTGGAATGTCTTGAAATTGTACTCAGTCATAGTCAACGACGCCCTGAACAAGAATCCGTTGAAAGTATTTGCATATCGCTTAAGGAAAATTTTAATGAATTTTTGAAAATGAGGAAAGTCTGTGCACTTAGGCAGTGACTTAACTTTTTATTCAAAAAAGACCCCAAAAGTATCTTGGAATGTCTTGAAATTGTACACAGTCATAGTCAAGCATGCCCTGAACAAGAATCCGTTGAATATATTTGCATATCTCTTGAAGAATATTTTTAATGAACTTTTGAAAATCAGGAAAGCGATCCATGCACTTGGACATTCCAAGTATGTTGGAATGTCTTGAAATTGTACTCAGTCATAGTCAACGACGCCCTGAACAAGAATCCGTTGAAAATATTTGCATATCGTTTAAGGAATATTTTTAAAGAATTTCTGAAAATCAGGAAAGCGATCCATGCACTTAGGCAGTGACTTAACTTTTTCATCAAAAAAGACCCCAAAAGTATCTTGGAATGTCTTGAAATTGTACACAGTCATAGTCAAGAATGCCCTGAACAAGAATCCGTTGAATATATTTGCATATCTCTTGAAGAATATTTTTAATGAATTTTTGAAAATCCGGAAAGCGATCCATGCACTTGGACATTCCAAGTATGTTGGAATGTCTTGAAATTGTACTCGGTCATAGTCAACGACGCCCTGAACAAGAATCCGTTGAAAATATTTGCATATCGCTTAAGGAATATTTTTAATGAATTTTTGAAAATCAGGAAAGCGATCCATGCACTTAGGCAGTGACTTAACTTTTTCGTCAAAAAAGACCCCAAAAGTATCTTGGAATGTCTTGAAATTGTACACAGTCATAGTCAAGCATGCCCTGAACAAGAATCCGTTGAATATATTTGCATATCTCTTGAAGAATATTTTTAATGAACTTTTGAAAATCAGGAAAGTGATCCATGCACTTGGACATTCCAAGTATGTTGGAATGTCTTGAAATTGTACTCAGTCATAGTCAACGACGCCCTGAACAAGAATCCGTTGAAAATATTTGCATATCGCTTAAGGAATATTTTTAATGAATTTTTGAAAATCAGGAAAGCGATCCATGCACTTAGGCAGTGACTTAACTTTTTCGTCAAAAAAGACCCCAAAAGTATCTTGGAATGTCTTGAAATTGTACACAGTCATAGTCAAGCATGCCCTGAACAAGAATCCGTTGAATATATTTGCATATCTCTTGAAGAATATTTTTAATGAATTTTTGAAAATCCGAAAAGCGATCCATGCACTTGGACATTCCAAGTATGTTGGAATGTCTTGAAATTGTACTCAGTCATAGTCAACGACGCTCTGAACAAGAATCAATTGAAAATATTTGCATATCTCTTAAGGAATATTTTTAATGAATTTTTGAAAATGATGAAAGTCTGTGCACTTAGGCAGTGACTTAACTTTTTATTCAAAAAAGACCCCAAAGGTATCTTGGAATGTCTTGAAATTGTACACAGTCATAGTCAAGCATGCCCTGAACAAGAATCCGTTGAATATATTTGCATATCTCCTGAAGAATATTTTTAATGAACTTTTGAAAATCAGGAAAGCGATCCATGCACTTGGACATTCCAAGTATGTTGGAATGTCTTGAAATTGTACTCAGTCATAGTCAACGACGCCCTGAACAAGAATCAATTGAAAATATTTGCATATCTCTTAAGGAATATTTTTAATGAATTTTTGAAAATGAGGAAAGTCTGTGCACTTAGGCAGTGACTTAACTTTTTATTCAAAAAAGACCCCAAAAGTATCTTGGAATGTCTTGAAATTGTACACAGTCATAGTCAAGCATGCCCTGAACAAGAATCCGTTGAATATATTTGCATATCTCTTGAAGAATATTTTTAATGAACTTTTGAAAATCAGGAAAGCGATCCATGCACTTGGACATTCCAAGTATGTTGGAATGTCTTGGAATTGTACTCAGTCATAGTCAACGACGCCCTGAACAAGAATCCGTTGCAAATATTTGCATATCGTTTAAGGAATATTTTTAAAGAATTTCTGAAAATCAGGAAAGCGATCCATGCACTTAGGCAGTGACTTAACTTTTTCGTCAAAAAAGACCCCAAAAGTATCTTGGAATGTCTTGAAATTGTACACAGTCATAGTCAAGAATGCCCTGAACAAGAATCCGTTGAATATATTTGCATATCTCTTGAAGAATATTTTTAATGAATTTTTGAAAATCCGGAAAGCGATCCATGCACTTGGACATTCCAAGTATGTTGGAATGTCTTGAAATTGTACTCGGTCATAGTCAACGACGCCCTGAACAAGAATCCATTGAAAATATTTGCATATCTCTTAAGGAATATTTTTAATGAATTTTTGAAAATGATGAAAGTCTGTGCACTGAGGCAGTGACTTAACTTTTTATTCAAAAAAGACCCCAAAGGTATCTTGGAATGTCTTGAAATTGTACACAGTCATAGTCAAGCATGCCCTGAACAAGAATCCGTTGAATATATTTGCATATCTCTTGAAGAATATTTTTAATGAACTTTTGAAAATCAGGAAAGCGATCCATGCACTTGGACATTCCAAGTATGTTGGAATGTCTTGAAATTGTACTCAGTCATAGTCAACGACGCCCTGAACAAGAATCCGTTGAAAATATTTGCATATCGTTTAAGGAATATTTTTAAAGAATTTCTGAAAATCAGGAAAGCGATCCATGCACTTAGGCAGTGACTAAACTTTTTTGTCAAAAAAGACCCCAAAAGTATCTTGGAATGTCTTGAAATTGTACACAGTCATAGTCAAGCATGCCCTGAACAAGAATATGTTGAATATATTTGCATATCTCTTGAAGAATATTTTTAATTAATTTTTGAAAATCCGAAAAGCGATCCATGCACTTGGACATTCCAAGTATGTTGGAATGTCTTGAAATTGTACTCAGTCATAGTCAACGACGCCCTGAACAAGAATCAATTGAAAATATTTGCATATCTCTTAAGGAATATTTTTAATGAATTTTTGAAAATGATGAAAGTCTGTGCACTTAGGCAGTGACTTAACTTTTTATTCAAAAAAGACCCCAAAGGTATCTTGGAATGTCTTGAAATTGTACACAGTCATAGTCAAGCATGCCCTGAACAAGAATCCGTTGAATATATTTGCATATCTCTTGAAGAATATTTTTAATGAACTTTTGAAAATCAGGAAAGCGATCCATGCACTTGGACATTCCAAGTATGTTGGAATGTCTTGAAATTGTACTCAGTCATAGTCAACGACGCCCTGAACAAGAATCCGTTGAAAATATTTGCATATCGTTTAAGGAATATTTTTAAAGAATTTCTGAAAATCAGGAAAGCGATCCATGCACTTAGGCAGTGACTTAACTTTTTCGTCAAAAAAGACCCCAAAAGTATCTTGGAATGTCTTGAAATTGTACACAGTCATAGTCAAGAATGCCCTGAACAAGAATCCGTTGAATATATTTGCATATCTCTTGAAGAATATTTTTAATGAATTTTTGAAAATCCGGAAAGCGATCCATGCCCTTGGACATTCCAAGTATGTTGGAATATCTTGAAATTGTACTCGGTCATAGTCAACGACGCCCTGAACAAGAATCCATTGAAAATATTTGCATATCTCTTAAGGAATATTTTTAATGAATTTTTGAAAATGATGAAAGTCTGTGCACTTAGGCAGTGACTTAACTTTTTATTCAAAAAAGACCCCAAAGGTATCTTGGAATGTCTTGAAATTGTACACAGTCATAGTCAAGCATGCCCTGAACAAGAATCCGTTGAATATATTTGCATATCTCTTGAAGAATATTTTTAATGAACTTTTGAAAATCAGGAAAGCGATCCATGCACTTGGACATTCCAAGTATGTTGGAATGTCTTGAAATTGTACTCAGTCATAGTCAACGACGCCCTGAACAAGAATCAATTGAAAATATTTGCATATCTCTTAAGGAATATTTTTAATGAATTTTTGAAAATGAGGAAAGTCTGTGCACTTAGGCAGTGACTTAACTTTTTATTCAAAAAAGACCCCAAAAGTATCTTGGAATGTCTTGAAATTGTACACAGTCATAGTCAAGCATGCCCTGAACAAGAATCCGTTGAATATATTTGCATATCTCTTGAAGAATATTTTTAATGAACTTTTGAAAATCAGGAAAGCGATCCATGCACTTGGACATTCCAAGTATGTTGGAATGTCTTGAAATTGTACTCAGTCATAGTCAACGACGCCCTGAACAAGAATCCGTTGAAAATATTTGCATATCGTTTAAGGAATATTTTTAAAGAATTTCTGAAAATCAGGAAAGCGATCCATGCACTTAGGCAGTGACTTAACTTTTTCGTCAAAAAAGACCCCAAAAGTATCTTGGAATGTCTTGAAATTGTACACAGTCATAGTCAAGCATGCCCTGAACAAGAATCCGTTGAATATATTTGCATATCTCTTGAAGAATATTTTTAATGAACTTTTGAAAATCAGGAAAGCGATCCATGCACTTGGACATTCCAAGTATGTTGGAATGTCTTGAAATTGTACTCAGTCATAGTCAACGACGCCCTGAACAAGAATCCGTTGAAAATATTTGCATATCGTTTAAGGAATATTTTTAAAGAATTTCTGAAAATCAGGAAAGCGATCCATGCACTTAGGCAGTGACTAAACTTTTTTGTCAAAAAAGACCCCAAAAGTATCTTGGAATGTCTTGAAATTGTACACAGTCATAGTCAAGCATGCCCTGAACAAGAATATGTTGAATATATTTGCATATCTCTTGAAGAATATTTTTAATTAATTTTTGAAAATCCGAAAAGCGATCCATGCACTTGGACATTCCAAGTATGTTGGAATGTCTTGAAATTGTACTCAGTCATAGTCAACGACGCCCTGAACAAGAATCAATTGAAAATATTTGCATATCTCTTAAGGAATATTTTTAATGAATTTTTGAAAATGAGGAAAGTCTGTGCACTTAGGCAGTGACTTAACTTTTTATTCAAAAAAGACCCCAAAAGTATCTTGGAATGTCTTGAAATTGTACACAGTCATAGTCAAGCATGCCCTGAACAAGAATCCGTTGAATATATTTGCATATCTCTTGAAGAATATTTTTAATGAACTTTTGAAAATCAGGAAAGCGATCCATGCACTTGGACATTCCAAGTATGTTGGAATGTCTTGAAATTGTACTCAGTCATAGTCAACGACGCCCTGAACAAGAATCCGTTGAAAATATTTGCATATCGTTTAAGGAATATTTTTAAAGAATTTCTGAAAATCAGGAAAGCGATCCATGCACTTAGGCAGTGACTTAACTTTTTCGTCAAAAAAGACCCCAAAAGTATCTTGGAATGTCTTGAAATTGTACACAGTCATAGTCAAGCATGCCCTGAACAAGAATCCGTTGAATATATTTGCATATCTCTTGAAGAATATTTTAAATGAACTTTTGAAAATCAGGAAAGCGATCCATGCACTTGGACATTCCAAGTATGTTGGAATGTCTTGAAATTGTACTCAGTCATAGTCAACGACGCCCTGAACAAGAATCCGTTGAAAATATTTGCATATCGTTTAAGGAATATTTTTAAAGAATTTCTGAAAATCAGGAAAGCGATCCATGCACTTAGGCAGTGACTAAACTTTTTTGTCAAAAAAGACCCCAAAAGTATCTTGGAATGTCTTGAAATTGTACACAGTCATAGTCAAGCATGCCCTGAACAAGAATATGTTGAATATATTTGCATATCTCTTGAAGAATATTTTTAATTAATTTTTGAAAATCCGAAAAGCGATCCATGCACTTGGACATTCCAAGTATGTTGGAATGTCTTGAAATTGTACTCAGTCATAGTCAACGACGCCCTGAACAAGAATCAATTGAAAATATTTGCATATCTCTTAAGGAATATTTTTAATGAATTTTTGAAAATGATGAAAGTCTGTGCACTTAGGCAGTGACTTAACTTTTTATTCAAAAAAGACCCCAAAAGTATCTTGGAATGTCTTGAAATTGTACACAGTCATAGTCAAGCATGCCCTGAACAAGAATCCGTTGAATATATTTGCATATCTCTTGAAGAATATTTTTAATGAACTTTTGAAAATCAGGAAAGCGATCCATGCACTTGGACATTCCAAGTATGTTGGAATGTCTTGAAATTGTACTCAGTCATAGTCAACGACGCCCTGAACAAGAATCCGTTGAAAATATTTGCATTTCGTTCAAGGAATATTTTTAAAGAATTTCTGAAAATCAGGAAAGCGATCCATGCACTTAGGCAGTGACTTAACTTTTTCGTCAAAAAAGACCCCAAAGGTATCTTGGAATGTCTTGAAATTGTACACAGTCATAGTCAAGCATGCCCTGAACAAGAATCCGTTGAATATATTTGCATATCTCTTGAAGAATATTTTTAATGAACTTTTGAAAATCAGGAAAGCGATCCATGCACTTGGACATTCCAAGTATGTTGGAATGTCTTGAAATTGTACTCAGTCATAGCCAACGACGCCCTGAACAAGAATCCGTTGAAAATATTTGCATATCGTTTAAGGAATATTTTTAAAGAATTTCTGAAAATCAGGAAAGCGATCCATGCACTTAGGCAGTGACTTAACTTTTTCTTCAAAAAAGACCTCAAAAGTATCTTGGAATGTCTTGAAATTGTACACAGTCATAGTCAAGAATGCCCTGAACAAGAATCCGTTGAATATATTTGCATATCTCTTGAAGAATATTTTTAATGAATTTTTGAAAATCCGGAAAGCGATCCATGCACTTGGACATTCCAAGTATGTTGGAATGTCTTGAAATTGTACTCGGTCATAGTCAACGACGCCCTGAACAAGAATCCATTGAAAATATTTGCATATCTCTTAAGGAATATTTTTAATGAATTTTTGAAAATGATGAAAGTCTGTGCACTTAGGCAGTGACTTAACTTTTTATTCAAAAAAGACCCCAGGTATCTTGGAATGTCTTGAAATTGTACACAGTCATAGTCAAGCATGCCCTGAACAAGAATCCGTTGAATATATTTGCATATCTCTTGAAGAATATTTTTAATGAACTTTTGAAAATCAGGAAAGCGATCCATGCACTTGGACATTCCAAGTATGTTGGAATGTCTTGAAATTGTACTCAGTCATAGTCAACGACGCCCTGAACAAGAATCCGTTGAAAGTATTTGCATATCGCTTAAGGAATATTTCTAATGAATTTTTGAAAATCAGGAAAGCGATCCATGCACTTAGGCAGTGACTTAACTTTTTTGTCAAAAAAGACCCCAAAAGTATCTTGGAATGTCTTGAAATTGTACACAGTCATAGTCAAGCATGCCCTGAACAAGAATCCGTTGAATATATTTGCATATCTCTTGAAGAATATTTTTAATGAATTTTTGAAAATCCGAAAAGCGATCCATGCACTTGGACATTCCAAGTATGTTGGAATGTCTTGAAATTGTACTCAGTCATAGTCAACGACGCCCTGAACAAGAATCAATTGAAAATATTTGCATATCTCTTAAGGAATATTTTTAATGAATTTTTGAAAATGAGGAAAGTCTGTGCACTTAGGCAGTGACTTAACTTTTTATTCAAAAAAGACCCCAAAAGTATCTTGGAATGTCTTGAAATTGTACACAGTCATAGTCAAGCATGCCCTGAACAAGAATCCGTTGAATATATTTGCATATCTCTTGAAGAATATTTTTAATGAACTTTTGAAAATCAGGAAAGCGATCCATGCACTTGGACATTCCAAGTATGTTGGAATGTCTTGAAATTGTACTCAGTCATAGTCAACGACGCCCTGAACAAGAATCCGTTGAAAATATTTGCATATCGTTTAAGGAATATTTTTAAAGAATTTCTGAAAATCAGGAAAGCGATCCATGCACTTAGGCAGTGACTTAACTTTTTCGTCAAAAAAGACCCCAAAAGTATCTTGGAATGTCTTGAAATTGTACACAGTCATAGTCAAGCATGCCCTGAACAAGAATCCGTTGAATATATTTGCATATCTCTTGAAGAATATTTTTAATGAATTTTTGAAAATCCGAAAAGCGATCCATGCACTTGGACATTCCAAGTATGTTGGAATGTCTTGAAATTGTACTCAGTCATAGTCAACGACGCCCTGAACAAGAATCAATTGAAAATATTTGCATATCTCTTAAGGAAAATTTTAATGAATTTTTGAAAATGAGGAAAGTCTGTGCACTTAGGCAGTGACTTAACTTTTTATTCAAAAAAGACCCCAAAAGTATCTTGGAATGTCTTGAAATTGTACACAGTCATAGTCAAGCATGCCCTGAACAAGAATCCGTTGAATATATTTGCATATCTCTTGAAGAATATTTTTAATGAACTTTTGAAAATCAGGAAAGCGATCCATGCACTTGGACATTCCAAGTATGTTGGAATGTCTTGAAATTGTACTCAGTCATAGTCAACGACGCCCTGAACAAGAATCCGTTGAAAATATTTGCATATCGCTTAAGGAATATTTTTAATGAATTTTTGAAAATCAGGAAAGCGATCCATGCACTTAGGCAGTGACTTAACTTTTTTGTCAAAAAAGACCCCAAAAGTATCTTGGAATGTCTTGAAATTGTACACAGTCATAGTCAAGCATGCCCTGAACAAGAATCCGTTGAATATATTTGCATATCTCTTGAAGAATATTTTTAATGAATTTTTGAAAATCCGAAAAGCGATCCATGCACTTGGACATTCCAAGTATGTTGGAATGTCTTTAAATTGTACTCAGTCATAGTCAACGACGCCCTGAACAAGAATCCGTTGAAAGTATTTGCATATCGCTTAAGGAATATTTCTAATGAATTTTTGAAAATCAGGAAAGCGATCCATGCACTTAGGCAGTGACTTAACTTTTTATTCAAAAAAGACCCCAAAAGTATCTTGGAATGTCTTGAAATTGTACACAGTCATAGTCAAGCATGCCCTGAACAAGAATCCGTTGAATATATTTGCAAATCTCTTGAAGAATATTTTTAATGAATTTTTGAAAATCCGAAAAGCGATCCATGCACTTGGACATTCCAAGTATGTTGGAATGTCTTGAAATTGTACTCAGTCATAGTCAACGACGCCCTGAACAAGAATCAATTGAAAATATTTGCATATCTCTTAAGGAATATTTTTAATGAATTTTTGAAAATGAGGAAAGTCTGTGCACTTAGGCAGTGACTTAACTTTTTATTCAAAAAAGACCCCAAAAGTATCTTGGAATGTCTTGAAATTGTACACAGTCATAGTCAAGCATGCCCTGAACAAGAATCCGTTGAATATATTTGCATATCTCTTGAAGAATATTTTTAATGAACTTTTGAAAATCAGGAAAGCGATCCATGCACTTGGACATTCCAAGTATGTTGGAATGTTTTGAAATTGTACACAGTCATAGTCAAGCATGCCCTGAACAAGAATCCGTTGAAAATATTTGCATATCGCTTAAGGAATATTTTTAATGAATTTTTGAAAATCAGGAAAGCAATCCATGCACTTAGGCAGTGACTTAACTTTTTTGTCAAAAAAGACCCCAAAAGTATCTTGGAATGTCTTGAAATTGTACACAGTCATAGTCAAGCATGCCCTGAACAAGAAACCGTTGAATATATTTGCATATCTCTTGAAGAATATTTTTAATGAATTTTTGAAAATCCGAAAAGCGATCCATGCACTTGGACATTCCAAGTATGTTGGAATGTCTTGAAATTGTACTCAGTCATAGTCAACGACGCCCTGAACAAGAATCAATTGAAAATATTTGCATATCTCTTAAGGAATATTTTTAATGAATTTTTGAAAATGAGGAAAGTCTGTGCACTTAGGCAGTGACTTAACTTTTTATTCAAAAAAGACCCCAAAAGTATCTTGGAATGTCTTGAAATTGTACACAGTCATAGTCAAGCATGCCCTGAACAAGAATCCGTTGAATATATTTGCATATCTCTTGAAGAATATTTTTAATGAACTTTTGAAAATCAGGAAAGCGATCCATGTACTTGGACATTCAAAGTATGTTGGAATGTCTTGAAATTGTACTCGGTCATAGTCAACGACGCCCTGAACAAGAATCCGTTGAAAATATTTGCATATCGCTTAAGGAATATTTTTAATGAATTTTTGAAAATCAGGAAAGCGATCCATGCACTTAGGCAGTGACTTAACTTTTTCGTCAAAAAAGACCCCAAAAGTATCTTGGAATGTCTTGAAATTGTACACAGTCATAGTCAAGCATGCCCTGAACAAGAATCCATTGAATATATTTGCATATCTCTTGAAGAATATTTTTAATGAACTTTTGAAAATCAGGAAAGCGATCCATGTACTTGGACATTCAAAGTATGTTGGAATGTCTTGAAATTGTACTCGGTCATAGTCAACGACGCCCTGAACAAGAATCCGTTGAAAATATTTGCATATCGCTTAAGGAATATTTTTAATGAATTTTTGAAAATCAGGAAAGCGATCCATGCACTGAGGCAGTGACTTAACTTTTTCGTCAAAAAAGACCCCAAAAGTATCTTGGAATGTCTTGAAATTGTACACAGTCATAGTCAAGCATGCCCTGAACAAGAATCCGTTGAATATATTTGCATATCTCTTGAAGAATATTTTTAATGAATTTTTGAAAATCCGAAAAGCGATCCATGCACTTGGACATTCCAAGTATGTTGGAATGTCTTGAAATTGTACTCAGTCATAGTCAACGATGCTCTGAACAAGAATCAATTGAAAATATTTGCATATCTCTTAAGGAATATTTTAAATGAATTTTTGAAAATGAGGAAAGTCTGTGCACTTAGGCAGTGACTTAACTTTTTATTCAAAAAAGACCCCAAAAGTATCTTGGAATGTCTTGAAATTGTACACAGTCATAGTCAAGCATGCCCTGAACAAGAATCCGTTGAATATATTTGCATATCTCTTGAAGAATATTTTTAATGAACTTTTGAAAATCAGGAAAGCGATCCATGTACTTGGACATTCAAAGTATGTTGGAATGTCTTGAAATTGTACTCGGTCATAGTCAACGACGCCCTGAACAAGAATCCGTTGAAAATATTTGCATATCGCTTAAGGAATATTTTTAATGAATTTTTGAAAATCAGGAAAGCGATCCATGCACTTAGGCAGTGACTTAACTTTTTCGTCAAAAAAGACCCCAAAAGTATCTTGGAATGTCTTGAAATTGTACACAGTCATAGTCAAGCATGCCCTGAACAAGAATCCGTTGAATATATTTGCATATCTCTTGAAGAATATTTTTAATGAATTTTTGAAAATCCGGAAAGCGATCCATGCACTTGGACATTCCAAGTATGTTGGAATGTCTTGAAATTGTACTCGGTCATAGTCAACGACGCCCTGAACAAGAATCCATTGAAAATATTTGCATATCTCTTAAGGAATATTTTTAATGAATTTTTGAAAATGAGGAAAGTCTGTGCACTTCGGCAGTGACTTAACTTTTTATTCAAAAAAGACCCCAAAAGTATCTTGGAATGTCTTGAAATTGTACACAGTCATAGTCAAGCATGCCCTGAACAAGAATCCGTTGAATATATTTGCATATCTCTTGAAGAATATTTTTAATGAACTTTTGAAAATCAGGAAAGCGATCCATGCACTTGGACATTCCAAGTATGTTGGAATGTCTTGAAATTGTACTCAGTCATAGTCAACGACGCCCTGAACAAGAATCCGTTGAAAATATTTGCATATCTCTTGAAGAATATTTTTAATGAATTTTTGAAAATCCGAAAAGCGATCCATGCACTTGGACATTCCAAGTATGTTGGAATGTTTTGAAATTGTACACAGTCATAGTCAAGCATGCCCTGAACAAGAATCCGTTGAATATATTTGCATATCGCTTAAGGAATATTTTTAATGAATTTTTGAAAATCAGGAAAGCGATCCATGCACTTAGGCAGTGACTTAACTTTTTCGTCAAAAAAGACCCCAAAAGTATCTTGGAATGTCTTGAAATTGTACACAGTCATAGTCAAGCATGCCCTGAACAAGAATCCGTTGAATATATTTGCATATCTCTTGAAGAATATTTTTAATGAATTTTTGAAAATCCGAAAAGCGATCCATGCACTTGGACATTCCAAGTATGTTGGAATGTCTTGAAATTGTACTCAGTCATAGTCAACGACGCCCTGAACAAGAATCAATTGAAAATATTTGCATATCTCTTAAGGAAAATTTTAATGAATTTTTGAAAATGAGGAAAGTCTGTGCACTTAGGCAGTGACTTAACTTTTTATTCAAAAAAGACCCCAAAAGTATCTTGGAATGTCTTGAAATTGTACACAGTCATAGTCAAGCATGCCCTGAACAAGAATCCGTTGAATATATTTGCATATCTCTTGAAGAATATTTTTAATGAACTTTTGAAAATCAGGAAAGCGATCCATGCACTTGGACATTCCAAGTATGTTGGAATGTCTTGAAATTGTACTCAGTCATAGTCAACGACGCCCTGAACAAGAATCCGTTGAAAATATTTGCATATCGCTTAAGGAATATTTTTAATGAATTTTTGAAAATCAGGAAAGCGATCCATGCACTTAGGCAGTGACTTAACTTTTTTGTCAAAAAAGACCCCAAAAGTATCTTGGAATGTCTTGAAATTGTACACAGTCATAGTCAAGCATGCCCTGAACAAGAATCCGTTGAATATATTTGCATATCTCTTGAAGAATATTTTTAATGAATTTTTGAAAATCCGAAAAGCGATCCATGCACTTGGACATTCCAAGTATGTTGGAATGTCTTTAAATTGTACTCAGTCATAGTCAACGACGCCCTGAACAAGAATCCGTTGAAAGTATTTGCATATCGCTTAAGGAATATTTCTAATGAATTTTTGAAAATCAGGAAAGCGATCCATGCACTTAGGCAGTGACTTAACTTTTTATTCAAAAAAGACCCCAAAAGTATCTTGGAATGTCTTGAAATTGTACACAGTCATAGTCAAGCATGCCCTGAACAAGAATCCGTTGAATATATTTGCAAATCTCTTGAAGAATATTTTTAATGAATTTTTGAAAATCCGAAAAGCGATCCATGCACTTGGACATTCCAAGTATGTTGGAATGTCTTGAAATTGTACTCAGTCATAGTCAACGACGCCCTGAACAAGAATCAATTGAAAATATTTGCATATCTCTTAAGGAATATTTTTAATGAATTTTTGAAAATGAGGAAAGTCTGTGCACTTAGGCAGTGACTTAACTTTTTATTCAAAAAAGACCCCAAAAGTATCTTGGAATGTCTTGAAATTGTACACAGTCATAGTCAAGCATGCCCTGAACAAGAATCCGTTGAATATATTTGCATATCTCTTGAAGAATATTTTTAATGAACTTTTGAAAATCAGGAAAGCGATCCATGCACTTGGACATTCCAAGTATGTTGGAATGTTTTGAAATTGTACACAGTCATAGTCAAGCATGCCCTGAACAAGAATCCGTTGAAAATATTTGCATATCGCTTAAGGAATATTTTTAATGAATTTTTGAAAATCAGGAAAGCAATCCATGCACTTAGGCAGTGACTTAACTTTTTTGTCAAAAAAGACCCCAAAAGTATCTTGGAATGTCTTGAAATTGTACACAGTCATAGTCAAGCATGCCCTGAACAAGAAACCGTTGAATATATTTGCATATCTCTTGAAGAATATTTTTAATGAATTTTTGAAAATCCGAAAAGCGATCCATGCACTTGGACATTCCAAGTATGTTGGAATGTCTTGAAATTGTACTCAGTCATAGTCAACGACGCCCTGAACAAGAATCAATTGAAAATATTTGCATATCTCTTAAGGAATATTTTTAATGAATTTTTGAAAATGAGGAAAGTCTGTGCACTTAGGCAGTGACTTAACTTTTTATTCAAAAAAGACCCCAAAAGTATCTTGGAATGTCTTGAAATTGTACACAGTCATAGTCAAGCATGCCCTGAACAAGAATCCGTTGAATATATTTGCATATCTCTTGAAGAATATTTTTAATGAACTTTTGAAAATCAGGAAAGCGATCCATGTACTTGGACATTCAAAGTATGTTGGAATGTCTTGAAATTGTACTCGGTCATAGTCAACGACGCCCTGAACAAGAATCCGTTGAAAATATTTGCATATCGCTTAAGGAATATTTTTAATGAATTTTTGAAAATCAGGAAAGCGATCCATGCACTTAGGCAGTGACTTAACTTTTTCGTCAAAAAAGACCCCAAAAGTATCTTGGAATGTCTTGAAATTGTACACAGTCATAGTCAAGCATGCCCTGAACAAGAATCCATTGAATATATTTGCATATCTCTTGAAGAATATTTTTAATGAACTTTTGAAAATCAGGAAAGCGATCCATGTACTTGGACATTCAAAGTATGTTGGAATGTCTTGAAATTGTACTCGGTCATAGTCAACGACGCCCTGAACAAGAATCCGTTGAAAATATTTGCATATCGCTTAAGGAATATTTTTAATGAATTTTTGAAAATCAGGAAAGCGATCCATGCACTGAGGCAGTGACTTAACTTTTTCGTCAAAAAAGACCCCAAAAGTATCTTGGAATGTCTTGAAATTGTACACAGTCATAGTCAAGCATGCCCTGAACAAGAATCCGTTGAATATATTTGCATATCTCTTGAAGAATATTTTTAATGAATTTTTGAAAATCCGAAAAGCGATCCATGCACTTGGACATTCCAAGTATGTTGGAATGTCTTGAAATTGTACTCAGTCATAGTCAACGATGCTCTGAACAAGAATCAATTGAAAATATTTGCATATCTCTTAAGGAATATTTTAAATGAATTTTTGAAAATGAGGAAAGTCTGTGCACTTAGGCAGTGACTTAACTTTTTATTCAAAAAAGACCCCAAAAGTATCTTGGAATGTCTTGAAATTGTACACAGTCATAGTCAAGCATGCCCTGAACAAGAATCCGTTGAATATATTTGCATATCTCTTGAAGAATATTTTTAATGAACTTTTGAAAATCAGGAAAGCGATCCATGTACTTGGACATTCAAAGTATGTTGGAATGTCTTGAAATTGTACTCGGTCATAGTCAACGACGCCCTGAACAAGAATCCGTTGAAAATATTTGCATATCGCTTAAGGAATATTTTTAATGAATTTTTGAAAATCAGGAAAGCGATCCATGCACTTAGGCAGTGACTTAACTTTTTCGTCAAAAAAGACCCCAAAAGTATCTTGGAATGTCTTGAAATTGTACACAGTCATAGTCAAGCATGCCCTGAACAAGAATCCGTTGAATATATTTGCATATCTCTTGAAGAATATTTTTAATGAATTTTTGAAAATCCGGAAAGCGATCCATGCACTTGGACATTCCAAGTATGTTGGAATGTCTTGAAATTGTACTCGGTCATAGTCAACGACGCCCTGAACAAGAATCCATTGAAAATATTTGCATATCTCTTAAGGAATATTTTTAATGAATTTTTGAAAATGAGGAAAGTCTGTGCACTTCGGCAGTGACTTAACTTTTTATTCAAAAAAGACCCCAAAAGTATCTTGGAATGTCTTGAAATTGTACACAGTCATAGTCAAGCATGCCCTGAACAAGAATCCGTTGAATATATTTGCATATCTCTTGAAGAATATTTTTAATGAACTTTTGAAAATCAGGAAAGCGATCCATGCACTTGGACATTCCAAGTATGTTGGAATGTCTTGAAATTGTACTCAGTCATAGTCAACGACGCCCTGAACAAGAATCCGTTGAAAATATTTGCATATCTCTTGAAGAATATTTTTAATGAATTTTTGAAAATCCGAAAAGCGATCCATGCACTTGGACATTCCAAGTATGTTGGAATGTTTTGAAATTGTACACAGTCATAGTCAAGCATGCCCTGAACAAGAATCCGTTGAATATATTTGCATATCGCTTAAGGAATATTTTTAATGAATTTTTGAAAATCAGGAAAGCAATCCATGCACTTAGGCAGTGACTTAACTTTTTTGTCAAAAAAGACCCCAAAAGTATCTTGGAATGTCTTGAAATTGTACACAGTCATAGTCAAGCATGCCCTGAACAAGAAACCGTTGAATATATTTGCATATCTCTTGAAGAATATTTTTAATGAATTTTTGAAAATCCGAAAAGCGATCCATGCACTTGGACATTCCAAGTATCTTGGAATGTCTTGAAATTGTACACAGTCATAGTCAAGCATGCCCTGAACAAGAATCCGTTGAATATATTTGCATATCTCTTGAAGAATATTTTTAATGAATTTTTGAAAATCCGGAAAGCGATCCATGCACTTGGACATTCCAAGTATGTTGGAATGTCTTGAAATTGTACTCGGTCATAGTCAACGACGCCCTGAACAAGAATCCATTGAAAATATTTGCATATCTCTTAAGGAATATTTTTAATGAATTTTTGAAAATGAGGAAAGTCTGTGCACTTCGGCAGTGACTTAACTTTTTATTCAAAAAAGACCCCAAAAGTATCTTGGAATGTCTTGAAATTGTACACAGTCATAGTCAAGCATGCCCTGAACAAGAATCCGTTGAATATATTTGCATATCTCTTGAAGAATATTTTTAATGAACTTTTGAAAATCAGGAAAGCGATCCATGCACTTGGACATTCCAAGTATGTTGGAATGTCTTGAAATTGTACTCAGTCATAGTCAACGACGCCCTGAACAAGAATCCGTTGAAAATATTTGCATATCTCTTGAAGAATATTTTTAATGAATTTTTGAAAATCCGAAAAGCGATCCATGCACTTGGACATTCCAAGTATGTTGGAATGTTTTGAAATTGTACACAGTCATAGTCAAGCATGCCCTGAACAAGAATCCGTTGAATATATTTGCATATCGCTTAAGGAATATTTTTAATGAATTTTTGAAAATCAGGAAAGCAATCCATGCACTTAGGCAGTGACTTAACTTTTTTGTCAAAAAAGACCCCAAAAGTATCTTGGAATGTCTTGAAATTGTACACAGTCATAGTCAAGCATGCCCTGAACAAGAAACCGTTGAATATATTTGCATATCTCTTGAAGAATATTTTTAATGAATTTTTGAAAATCCGAAAAGCGATCCATGCACTTGGACATTCCAAGTATCTTGGAATGTCTTGAAATTGTACACAGTCATAGTCAAGCATGCCCTGAACAAGAATCCGTTGAATATATTTGCATATCTCTTGAAGAATATTTTTAATGAATTTTTGAAAATCCGGAAAGCGATCCATGCACTTGGACATTCCAAGTATGTTGGAATGTCTTGAAATTGTACTCGGTCATAGTCAACGACGCCCTGAACAAGAATCCATTGAAAATATTTGCATATCTCTTAAGGAATATTTTTAATGAATTTTTGAAAATGAGGAAAGTCTGTGCACTTCGGCAGTGACTTAACTTTTTATTCAAAAAAGACCCCAAAAGTATCTTGGAATGTCTTGAAATTGTACACAGTCATAGTCAAGCATGCCCTGAACAAGAATCCGTTGAATATATTTGCATATCTCTTGAAGAATATTTTTAATGAACTTTTGAAAATCAGGAAAGCGATCCATGCACTTGGACATTCCAAGTATGTTGGAATGTCTTGAAATTGTACTCAGTCATAGTCAACGACGCCCTGAACAAGAATCCGTTGAAAATATTTGCATATCTCTTGAAGAATATTTTTAATGAATTTTTGAAAATCCGAAAAGCGATCCATGCACTTGGACATTCCAAGTATGTTGGAATGTTTTGAAATTGTACACAGTCATAGTCAAGCATGCCCTGAACAAGAATCCGTTGAATATATTTGCATATCGCTTAAGGAATATTTTTAATGAATTTTTGAAAATCAGGAAAGCAATCCATGCACTTAGGCAGTGACTTAACTTTTTTGTCAAAAAAGACCCCAAAAGTATCTTGGAATGTCTTGAAATTGTACACAGTCATAGTCAAGCATGCCCTGAACAAGAAACCGTTGAATATATTTGCATATCTCTTGAAGAATATTTTTAATGAATTTTTGAAAATCCGAAAAGCGATCCATGCACTTGGACATTCCAAGTATGTTGGAATGTCTTGAAATTGTACTCAGTCATAGTCAACGACGCCCTGAACAAGAATCAATTGAAAATATTTGCATATCTCTTAAGGAATATTTTTAATGAATTTTTGAAAATGAGGAAAGTCTGTGCACTTAGGCAGTGACTTAACTTTTTATTCAAAAAAGACCCCAAAAGTATCTTGGAATGTCTTGAAATTGTACACAGTCATAGTCAAGCATGCCCTGAACAAGAATCCGTTGAATATATTTGCATATCTCTTGAAGAATATTTTTAATGAACTTTTGAAAATCAGGAAAGCGATCCATGCACTTGGACATTCCAAGTATGTTGGAATGTCTTGAAATTGTACTCAGTCATAGTCAACGACGCCCTGAACAAGAATCCGTTGAAAATATTTGCATATCGTTTAAGGAATATTTTTAAAGAATTTCTGAAAATCAGGAAAGCGATCCATGCACTTAGGCAGTGACTTAACTTTTTCGTCAAAAAAGACCCCAAAAGTATCTTGGAATGTCTTGAAATTGTACACAGTCATAGTCAAGCATGCCCTGAACAAGAATCCGTTGAATATATTTGCATATCTCTTGAAGAATATTTTTAATGAACTTTTGAAAATCAGGAAAGCGATCCATGCACTTGGACATTCAAAGTATGTTGGAATGTCTTGAAATTGTACTCAGTCATAGTCAACGACGCCCTGAACAAGAATCCGTTGAAAATATTTGCATATCGCTTAAGGAATATTTTTAATGAATTTTTGAAAATCAGGAAAGCGATCCATGCACTTAGGCAGTGACTTAACTTTTTCGTCAAAAAAGACCCCAAAAGTATCTTGGAATGTCTTGAAATTGTACACAGTCATAGTCAAGCATGCCCTGAACAAGAATCCGTTGAATATATTTGCATATCTCTTGAAGAATATTTTTAATGAATTTTTGAAAATCCGGAAAGCTATCCATGCACTTGGACATTCCAAGTAAGTTGGAATGTCTTGAAATTGTACTCAGTCATAGTCAACGACGCCCTGAACAAGAATCTATTGAAAATATTTGCATATCTCTTAAGGAATATTTTTAATGAATTTTTGAAAATGAGGAATTTCTGTGCACTTAGGCAGTGACTTAACTTTTTATTCAAAAAAGACCCCAAAAGTATCTTGGAATGTCTTGAAATTGTACACAGTCATAGTCAAGCATGCCGTGAACAAGAATCCGTTGAATATATTTGCATATCTCTTGAAGAATATTTTTAATGAACTTTTGAAAATCAGGAAAGCGATCCATGTACTTGGACATTCAAAGTATGTTGGAATGTCTTGAAATTGTACTCGGTCATAGTCAACGACGCCCTGAACAAGAATCCGTTGAAAATATTTGCATATCGCTTAAGGAATATTTTTAATGAATTTTTGAAAATCAGGAAAGCGATCCATGCACTTAGGCAGTGACTTAACTTTTTCGTCAAAAAAGACCCCAAAAGTATCTTGGAATGTCTTGAAATTGTACACAGTCATAGTCAAGCATGCCCTGAACAAGAATCCGTTGAATATATTTGCATATCTCTTGAAGAATATTTTTAATGAATTTTTGAAAATCCGGAAAGCGATCCATGCACTTGGACATTCCAAGTATGTTGGAATGTCTTGAAATTGTACTCAGTCATAGTCAACGATGCTCTGAACAAGAATCAATTGAAAATATTTGCATATCTCTTAAGGAATATTTTTAATGAATTTTTGAAAATGAGGAAAGTCTGTGCACTTAGGCAGTGACTTAACTTTTTATTCAAAAAAGACCCCAAAAGTATCTTGGAATGTCTTGAAATTGTACACAGTCATAGTCAAGCATGCCCTGAACAAGAATCCGTTGAATATATTTGCATATCTCTTGAAGAATATTTTTAATGAACTTTTGAAAATCAGGAAAGCGATCCATGTACTTGGACATTCAAAGTATGTTGGAATGTCTTGAAATTGTACTCGGTCATAGTCAACGACGCCCTGAACAAGAATCCGTTGAAAATATTTGCATATCGCTTAAGGAATATTTTTAATGAATTTTTGAAAATCAGGAAAGCGATCCATGCACTTAGGCAGTGACTTAACTTTTTCGTCAAAAAAGACCCCAAAAGTATCTTGGAATGTCTTGAAATTGTACACAGTCATAGTCAAGCATGCCCTGAACAAGAATCCGTTGAATATATTTGCATATCTCTTGAAGAATATTTTTAATGAATTTTTGAAAATCCGGAAAGCGATCCATGCACTTGGACATTCCAAGTATGTTGGAATGTCTTGAAATTGTACTCGGTCATAGTCAACGACGCCCTGAACAAGAATCCATTGAAAATATTTGCATATCTCTTAAGGAATATTTTTAATGAATTTTTGAAAATGAGGAAAGTCTGTGCACTTCGGCAGTGACTTAACTTTTTATTCAAAAAAGACCCCAAAAGTATCTTGGAATGTCTTGAAATTGTACACAGTCATAGTCAAGCATGCCCTGAACAAGAATCCGTTGAATATATTTGCATATCTCTTGAAGAATATTTTTAATGAACTTTTGAAAATCAGGAAAGCGATCCATGCACTTAGGCAGTGACTTAACTTTTTCGTCAAAAAAGACCCCAAAAGTATCTTGGAATGTCTTGAAATTGTACACAGTCATAGTCAAGCATGCCCTGAACAAGAATCCGTTGAATATATTTGCATATCTCTTGAAGAATATTTTTAATGAATTTTTGAAAATCCGGAAAGTGATCCATGCACTTGGACATTCCAAGTATGTTGGAATGTCTTGAAATTGTACTCTGTCATAGTCAACGACGCCCTGAACAAGAATCCATTGAAAATATTTGCATATCTCTTAAGGAATATTTTTAATGAATTTTTGAAAATGATGAAAGTCTGTGCACTTAGGCAGTGACTTAACTTTTTATTCAAAAAAGACCCCAAAGGTATCTTGGAATGTCTTGAAATTGTACACAGTCATAGTCAAGCATGCCCTGAACAAGAATCCGTTGAATATATTTGCATATCTCTTGAAGAATATTTTTAATGAACTTTTGAAAATCAGGAAAGCGATCCATGCACTTGGACATTCCAAGTATGTTGGAATGTCTTGAAATTGTACTCAGTCATAGTCAACGACGCCCTGAACAAGAATCCGTTGAAAATATTTGCATATCGCTTAAGGAATATTTTTAATGAATTTTTGAAAATCAGGAAAGCGATCCATGCACTTAGGCAGTGACTTAACTTTTTTGTCAAAAAAGACCCCAAAAGTATCTTGGAATGTCTTGAAATTGTACACAGTCATAGTCAAGCATGCCCTGAACAAGAATCCGTTGAATATATTTGCATATCTCTTGAAGAATATTTTTAATGAATTTTTGAATATCCGAAAAGCGATCCATGCACTTGGACATTCCAAGTATGTTGGAATGTCTTGAAATTGTACTCAGTCATAGTCAACGGCGCCCTGAACAAGAATCAATTGAAAATATTTGCATATCTCTTAAGGAATATTTTTAATGAATTTTTGAAAATGAGGAAAGTCTGTGCACTTAGGCAGTGACTTAACTTTTTATTCAAAAAAGACCCCAAAAGTATCTTGGAATGTCTTGAAGTTGTACACAGTCATAGTCAAGCATGCCCTGAACAAGAATCCGTTGAATATATTTGCATATCTCTTGAAGAATATTTTTAATGAACTTTTGAAAATCAGGAAAGCGATCCATGCACTTGGACATTCCAAGTATGTTGGAATGTTTTGAAATTGTACTCAGTCATAGTCAACGACGCCCTGAACAAGAATCCGTTGAAAATATTTGCATATCGCTTAAGGAATATTTTAAATGAATTTTTGAAAATCAGGAAAGCGATCCATGCACTTAGGCAGTGACTTAACTTTTTATTCAAAAAAGACCCCAAAAGTATCTTGGAATGTCTTGAAATTGTACACAGTCATAGTCAAGCATGCCCTGAACAAGAATCCGTTGAATATATTTGCATATCTCTTGAAGAATATTTTTAATGAATTTTTGAAAATCCGAAAAGCGATCCATGCACTTGGACATTCCAAGTATGTTGGAATGTCTTGAAATTGTACTCAGTCATAGTCAACGACGCCATGAACAAGAATCCATTGAAAATATTTGCATATCTCTTAAGGAATATTTTTAATGAATTTTTGAAAATGAGGAA
This sequence comes from Microchirus variegatus, assembly GCF_963457635.1. Lineage (NCBI taxonomy): Eukaryota > Metazoa > Chordata > Actinopteri > Pleuronectiformes > Soleidae > Microchirus > Microchirus variegatus. The sequence goes on from NW_028154737.1 coordinate 135,406, forward strand.
AGTCTGTGCACTTAGGCAGTGACTTAACTTTTTATTCAAAAAAGACCCCAAAAGTATCTTGGAATATCTTGAAATTGTACACAGTCATAGTCAAGCATGCCCTGAACAAGAATCCGTTGAATATATTTGCATATCTCTTGAAGAATATTTTTAATGAACTTTTGAAAATCAGGAAAGCGATCCATGCACTTGGACATTCCAAGTATGTTGGAATGTCTTGAAATTGTACTCAGTCATAGTCAACGACGCCCTGAACAAGAATCCGTTGAAAATATTTGCATATCGCTTAAGGAATATTTTTAATGAATTTTTGAAAATCAGGAAAGCGATCCATGCACTTAGGCAGTGACTTAACTTTTTTGTCAAAAAAGACCCCAAAAGTATCTTGGAATGTCTTGAAATTGTACACAGTCATAGTCAAGCATGCCCTGAACAAGAATCCGTTGAATATATTTGCATATCTCTTGAAGAATATTTTTAATGAATTTTTGAAAATCCGAAAAGCGATCCATGCACTTGGACATTCCAAGTATGTTGGAATGTCTTGAAATTGTACTCAGTCATAGTCAACGACGCCCTGAACAAGAATCAATTGAAAATATTTGCATATCTCTTAAGGAATATTTTTAATGAATTTTTGAAAATGAGGAAAGTCTGTGCACTTAGGCAGTGACTTAACTTTTTATTCAAAAAAGACCCCAAAAGTATCTTGGAATGTCTTGAAATTGTACACAGTCATAGTCAAGCATGCCCTGAACAAGAATCCGTTGAATATATTTGCATATCTCTTGAAGAATATTTTTAATGAACTTTTGAAAATCAGGAAAGCGATCCATGCACTTGGACATTCCAAGTATGTTGGAATGTCTTGAAATTGTACTCAGTCATAGTCAACGACGCCCTGAACAAGAATCCGTTGAAAATATTTGCATATCGTTTAAGGAATATTTTTAAGGAATTTCTGAAAATCAGGAAAGCGATCCATGCACTTAGGCAGTGACTTAACTTTTTCGTCAAAAAAGACCCCAAAAGTATCTTGGAATGTCTTGAAATTGTACACAGTCATAGTCAAGCATGCCCTGAACAAGAATCCGTTGAATATATTTGCATATCTCTTGAAGAATATTTTTAATGAATTTTTGAAAATCCGGAAAGCGATCCATGCACTTGGACATTCCAAGTATGTTGGAATGTCTTGAAATTGTACTCTGTCATAGTCAACGACGCCCTGAACAAGAATCCATTGAAAATATTTGCATATCTCTTAAGGAATATTTTTAATGAATTTTTGAAAATGATGAAAGTCTGTGCACTTAGGCAGTGACTTAACTTTTTATTCAAAAAAGACCCCAAAGGTATCTTGGAATGTCTTGAAATTGTACACAGTCATAGTCAAGCATGCCCTGAACAAGAATCCGTTGAATATATTTGCATATCTCTTGAAGAATATTTTTAATGAACTTTTGAAAATCAGGAAAGCGATCCATGCACTTGGACATTCCAAGTATGTTGGAATGTCTTGAAATTGTACTCAGTCATAGTCAACGACGCCCTGAACAAGAATCCGTTGAAAATATTTGCATATCGCTTAAGGAATATTTTTAATGAATTTTTGAAAATCAGGAAAGCGATCCATGCACTTAGGCAGTGACTTAACTTTTTTGTCAAAAAAGACCCCAAAAGTATCTTGGAATGTTTTGAAATTGTACACAGTCATAGTCAAGCATGCCCTGAACAAGAATCCGTTGAATATATTTGCATATCTCTTGAAGAATATTTTTAATGAATTTTTGAAAATCCGAAAAGCGATCCATGCATTTGGACATTCCAAGTATGTTGGAATGTCTTGAAATTGTACTCAGTCATAGTCAACGACGCCCTGAACAAGAATCAATTGAAAATATTTGCATTTCTCTTAAGGAATATTTTTAATGAATTTTTGAAAATGAGGAAAGTCTGTGCACTTAGGCAGTGACTTAACTTTTTATTCAAAAAAGACCCCAAAAGTATCTTGGAATGTCTTGAAATTGTACACAGTCATAGTCAAGCATGCCCTGAACAAGAATCCGTTGAATATATTTGCATATCTCTTGAAGAATATTTTTAATGAACTTTTGAAAATCAGGAAAGCGATCCATGCACTTGGACATTCCAAGTATGTTGGAATGTTTTGAAATTGTACTCAGTCAAAGTCAACGACGCCCTGAACAAGAATCCGTTGAAAATATTTGCATATCGCTTAAGGAATATTTTAAATGAATTTTTGAAAATCAGGAAAGCGATCCATGCACTTAGGCAGTGACTTAACTTTTTATTCAAAAAAGACCCCAAAAGTATCTTGGAATGTCTTGAAATTGTACACAGTCATAGTCAAGCATGCCCTGAACAAGAATCCGTTGAATATATTTGCATATCTCTTGAAGAATATTTTTAATGAATTTTTGAAAATCCGAAAAGCGATCCATGCACTTGGACATTCCAAGTATGTTGGAATGTCTTGAAATTGTACTCAGTCATAGTTAACGACGCCCTGAACAAGAATCAATTGAAAATATTTGCATATCTCTTAAGGAATATTTTTAATGAATTTTTGAAAATGAGGAAAGTCTGTGCACTTCGGCAGTGACTTAACTTTTTATTCAAAAAAGACCCCAAAAGTATCTTGGAATGTCTTGAAATTGTACACAGTCATAGTCAAGCATGCCCTGAACAAGAATCCGTTGAATATATTTGCATATCTCTTGAAGAATATTTTTAATGAACTTTTGAAAATCAGGAAAGCGATCCATGCACTTGGACATTCCAAGTATGTTGGAATGTCTTGAAATTGTACTCAGTCATAGTCAACGACGCCCTGAACAAGAATCCGTTGAAAATATTTGCATATCGCTTAAGGAATATTTTTAATGAATTTTTGAAAATCAGGAAAGCGATCCATGCACTTAGGCAGTGACTTAACTTTTTCGTCAAAAAAGACCCCAAAAGTATCTTGGAATGTCTTGAAATTGTACACAGTCATAGTCAAGCATGCCCTGAACAAGAATCCGTTGAATATATTTGCATATCTCTTGAAGAATATTTTTAATGAATTTTTGAAAATCCGGAAAGCGATCCATGCACTTGGACATTCCAAGTATGTTGGAATGTCTTGAAATTGTACTCGGTCATAGTCAACGACGCCCTGAACAAGAATCCATTGAAAATATTTGCATATCTCTTAAGGAATATTTTTAATGAATTTTTGAAAATGATGAAAGGCTGTGCACTTAGGCAGTGACTTAACTTTTTATTCAAAAAAGACCCCAAAGGTATCTTGGAATGTCTTGAAATTGTACACAGTCATAGTCAAGCATGCCCTGAACAAGAATCCGTTGAATATATTTGCATATCTCTTGAAGAATATTTTTAATGAACTTTTGAAAATCAGGAAAGCGATCCATGCACTTGGACATTCCAAGTATGTTGGAATGTCTTGAAATTGTACTCAGTCATAGTCAACGACGCCCTGAACAAGAATCCGTTGAAAATATTTGCATATCGCTTAAGGAATATTTTTAATGAATTTTTGAAAATCAGGAAAGCAATCCATGCACTGAGGCAGTGACTTAACTTTTTTGTCAAAAAAGACCCCAAAAGTATCTTGGAATGTCTTGAAATTGTACACAGTCATAGTCAAGCATGCCCTGAACAAGAATCCGTTGAATATATTTGCATATCTCTTGAAGAATATTTTTAATGAATTTTTGAAAATCCGGAAAGCGATCCATGCACTTGGACATTCCAAGTATGTTGGAATGTCTTGAAATTGTACTCGGTCATAGTCAACGAAGCCCTGAACAAGAATCCATTGAAAATATTTGCATATCTCTTAAGGAATATTTTTAATGAATTTTTGAAAATGATGAAAGTCTGTGCACTTAGGCAGTGACTTAACTTTTTCTTCAAAAAAGACCCCAAAAGTATCTTGGAATGTCTTGAAATTGTACACAGTCATAGTCAAGCATGCCCTGAACAAGAATCCGTTGAATATATTTGCATATCTCTTGAAGAATATTTTTAATGAATTTTTGAAAATCCGGAAAGCGATCCATGCACTTGGACATTCCAAGTATGTTGGAATGTCTTGAAATTGTACTCAGTCATAGTCAACAACGCCCTGAACAAGAATCCGTTGAAAATATTTGCATATCGCTTAAGGAATATTTTTAATGAATTTTTGAAAATCAGGAAAGCGATCCATGCACTTAGGCAGTGACTTAACTTTTTTGTCAAAAAAGACCCCAAAAGTATCTTGGAATGTCTTGAAATTGTACACAGTCATAGTCAAGCATGCCCTGAACAAGAATCTGTTGAATATATTTGCATATCTCTTGAAGAATATTTTTAATGAATTTTTGAAAATCCGAAAAGCGATCCATGCACTTGGACATTCCAAGTATGTTGGAATGTCTTGAAATTGTACTCAGTCATAGTCAACGACGCCCTGAACAAGAATCAATTGAAAATATTTGCATATCTCTTAAGGAATATTTTTAATGAATTTTTGAAAATGAGGAAAGTCTGTGCACTTAGGCAGTGACTTAACTTTTTATTCAAAAAAGACCCCAAAAGTATCTTGGAATGTCTTGAAATTGTACACAGTCATAGTCAAGCATGCCCTGAACAAGAATCCGTTGAATATATTTGCATATCTCTTGAAGAATATTTTTAATGAATTTTTGAAAATCCGGAAAGCGATCCATGCACTTGGACATTCCAAGTATGTTGGAATGTCTTGAAATTGTACTCAGTCATAGTCAACGACGCCCTGAACAAGAATCCGTTGAAAATATTTGCATATCGCTTAAGGAATATTTTTAATGAATTTTTGAAAATCAGGAAAGCGATCCATGCACTTGGACATTCCAAGTATGTTGGAATGTCTTGAAATTGTACTCAGTCATAGTCAACGACGCCCTGAACAAGAATCCGTTGAAAATATTTGCATATCGCTTAAGGAATATTTTTAATGAATTTTTGAAAATCAGGAAAGCGATCCATGCACTTAGGCAGTGACTTAACTTTTTTGTCAAAAAAGACCCCAAAAGTATCTTGAAATGTCTTGAAATTGTACACAGTCATAGTCAAGCATGCCCTGAACAAGAATCCGTTGAATATATTTGCATATCTCTTGAAGAATATTTTTAATGAATTTTTGAAAATCCGAAAAGCGATCCATGCACTTGGACATTCCAAGTATGTTGGAATGTCTTGAAATTGTACTCAGTCATAGTCAACGACGCCCTGAACAAGAATCAATTGAAAATATTTGCATATCTCTTAAGGAATATTTTTAATGAATTTTTGAAAATGAGTAAAGTCTGTGCACTTAGGCAGTGACTTAACTTTTTATTCAAAAAAGACCCCAAAAGTATCTTGGAATGTCTTGAAATTGTACACAGTCATAGTCAAGCATGCCCTGAACAAGAATCCGTTGAATATATTTGCATATCTCTTGAAGAATATTTTTAATGAACTTTTGAAAATCAGGAAAGCGATCCATGCACTTGGACATTCCAAGTATGTTGGAATGTCTTGAAATTGTACTCAGTCATAGTCAACGACGCCCTGAACAAGAATCCGTTGAAAATATTTGCATATCGTTTAAGGAATATTTTTAAAGAATTTCTGAAAATCAGGAAAGCGATCCATGCACTTAGGCAGTGACTTAACTTTTTCGTCAAAAAAGACCCCAAAAGTATCTTGGAATGTCTTGAAATTGTACACAGTCATAGTCAAGCATGCCCTGAACAAGAATCCGTTGAATATATTTGCATATCTTTTGAAGAATATTTTTAATGAATTTTTGAAAATCCGGAAAGCGATCCATGCACTTGGACATTCCAAGTATGTTGGAATGTCTTGAAATTGTACTCAGTCATAGTCAACAACGCCCTGAACAAGAATCCATTGAAAATATTTGCATATCTCTTAAGGAATATTTTTAATGAATTTTTGAAAATGAGGAAAGTCTGTGCACTTAGGCAGTGACTTAACTTTTTATTCAAAAAAGACCCCAAAAGTATCTTGGAATGTCTTGAAATTGTACACAGTCATAGTCAAGCATGCCCTGAACAAGAATCCGTTGAATATATTTGCATATCTCTTGAAGAATATTTTTAATGAACTTTTGAAAATCAGGAAAGCGATCCATGCACTTGGACATTCCAAGTATGTTGGAATGTCTTGAAATTGTACTCAGTCATAGTCAACGACGCCCTGAACAAGAATCCGTTGAAAATATTTGCATATCGCTTAAGGAATATTTTTAATGAATTTTTGAAAATCAGGAAAGCGATCCATGCACTTAGGCAGTGACTTAACTTTTTTGTCAAAAAAGACCCCAAAAGTATCTTGAAATGTCTTGAAATTGTACACAGTCATAGTCAAGCATGCCCTGAACAAGAATCCGTTGAATATATTTGCATATCTCTTGAAGAATATTTTTAATGAATTTTTGAAAATCCGAAAAGCGATCCATGCACTTGGACATTCCAAGTATGTTGGAATGTCTTTAAATTGTACTCAGTCATAGTCAACGACGCCCTGAACAAGAATCAATTGAAAATATTTGCATATCTCTTAAGGAATATTTTTAATGAATTTTTGAAAATGAGGAAAGTCTGTGCACTTAGGCAGTGACTTAACTTTTTATTCAAAAGAGACCCCAAAAGTATCTTGGAATGTCTTGAAATTGTACACAGTCATAGTCAAGCATGCCCTGAACAAGAATCCGTTGAATATATTTGCATATCTCTTGAAGAATATTTTTAATGAACTTTTGAAAATCAGGAAAGCGATCCATGCACTTGGACATTCCAAGTATGTTGGAATGTCTTGAAATTGTACTCAGTCATAGTCAACGACGCCCTGAACAAGAATCCGTTGAAAATATTTGCATATCGTTTAAGGAATATTTTTAAAGAATTTCTGAAAATCAGGAAAGCGATCCATGCACTTAGGCAGTGACTTAACTTTTTCGTCAAAAAAGACCCCAAAAGTATCTTGGAATGTCTTGAAATTGTACACAGTCATAGTCAAGCATGCCCTGAACAAGAATCCGTTGAATATATTTGCATATCTCTTGAAGAATATTTTTAATGAATTTTTGAAAATCCGGAAAGCGATCCATGCACTTGGACATTCCAAGTATGTTGGAATGTCTTGAAATTGTACTCAGTCATAGTCAACAACGCCCTGAACAAGAATCCATTGAAAATATTTGCATATCTCTTAAGGAATATTTTTAATGATTTTTTGAAAATGAGGAAAGTCTGTGCACTTAGGCAGTGACTTAACTTTTTATTCAAAAAAGACCCCAAAAGTATCTTGGAATGTCTTGAAATTGTACACAGTCATAGTCAAACATGCCCTGAACAAGAATCCGTTGAATATATTTGCATATCTCTTGAAGAATATTTTTAATGAACTTTTGAAAATCAGGAAAGCGATCCATGCACTTGGACATTCCAAGTATGTTGGAATGTTTTGAAATTGTACTCAGTCATAGTCAACGACGCCCTGAACAAGAATCCGTTGAAAATATTTGCATATCGCTTCAGGAATATTTTTAATGAATTTTTGAAAATCAGGAAAGCGATCCATGCACTTAGGCAGTGACTTAACTTTTTATTCAAAAAAGACCCCAAAAGTATCTTGGAATGTCTTGAAATTGTACACAGTCATAGTCAAGCATGCCCTGAACAAGAATCCGTTGAATATATTTGCATATCTCTTGAAGAATATTTTTAATGAACTTTTGAAAATCAGGAAAGCGATCCATGCACTTGGACATTCCAAGTATGTTGGAATGTCTTGAAATTGTACTCAGTCATAGTCAACGACGCCCTGAACAAGAATCCGTTGAAAATATTTGCATATCGCTTAAGGAATATTTTTAATGAATTTTTGAAAATCAGGAAAGGGATCCATGCACTTAGGCAGTGACTTAACTTTTTTGTCAAAAAAGACCCCAAAAGTATCTTGGAATGTCTTGAAATTGTACACAGTCATAGTCAAGCATGCCCTGAACAAGAATCCGTTGAATATATTTGCATATCTCTTGAAGAATATTTTTAATGAATTTTTGAAAATCCAGAAAGCGATCCATGCACTTGGACATTCCAAGTATGTTGGAATGTCTTGAAATTGTACTCAGTCATAGTCAACGACGCCCTGAACAAGAATCCGTTGAAAATATTTGCATATCGCTTAAGGAATATTTTTAATGAATTTTTGAAAATCAGGAAAGCGGTCCATGCACTTAGGCAGTGACTTAACTTTTTTGTCAAAAAAGACCCCAAAAGTATCTTGGAATGTCTTGAAATTGTACACAGTCATAGTCAAGCATGCCCTGAACAAGAATCCGTTGAATATATTTGCATATCTCTTGAAGAATATTTTTAATGAATTTTTGAAAATCCAAAAAGCGATCCATGCACTTGGACATTCCAAGTATGTTGGAATGTCTTGAAATTGTACTCGGTCATAGTCAACGACGCCCTGAACAAGAATCCGTTGAAAATATTTGCATATCGCTTAAGGAATATTTTTAATGAATTTTTGAAAATCAGGAAAGCGATCCATGCACTTAGGCAGTGACTTAACTTTTTCGTCAAAAAAGACCCCAAAAGTATCTTGGAATGTCTTGAAATTGTACACAGTCATAGTCAAGCATGCCCTGAACAAGAATCCGTTGAATATATTTGCATATCTCTTGAAGAATATTTTTAATGAATTTTTGAAAATCCGGAAAGCGATCCATGCACTTGGACATTCCAAGTATGTTGGAATGTCTTGAAATTGTACTCGGTCATAGTCAACGAAGCCCTGAACAAGAATCCATTGAAAATATTTGCATATCTCTTAAGGAATATTTTTAATGAATTTTTGAAAATGATGAAAGTCTGTGCACTTAGGCAGTGACTTAACTTTTTCTTCAAAAAAGACCCCAAAAGTATCTTGGAATGTCTTGAAATTGTACACAGTCATAGTCAAGCATGCCCTGAACAAGAATCCGTTGAATATATTTGCATATCTCTTGAAGAATATTTTTAATGAATTTTTGAAAATCCGGAAAGCGATCCATGCACTTGGACATTCCAAGTATGTTGGAATGTCTTGAAATTGTACTCAGTCATAGTCAACAACGCCCTGAACAAGAATCCGTTGAAAATATTTGCATATCGCTTAAGGAATATTTTTAATGAATTTTTGAAAATCAGGAAAGCGATCCATGCACTTAGGCAGTGACTTAACTTTTTTGTCAAAAAAGACCCCAAAAGTATCTTGGAATGTCTTGAAATTGTACACAGTCATAGTCAAGCATGCCCTGAACAAGAATCTGTTGAATATATTTGCATATCTCTTGAAGAATATTTTTAATGAATTTTTGAAAATCCGAAAAGCGATCCATGCACTTGGACATTCCAAGTATGTTGGAATGTCTTGAAATTGTACTCAGTCATAGTCAACGACGCCCTGAACAAGAATCAATTGAAAATATTTGCATATCTCTTAAGGAATATTTTTAATGAATTTTTGAAAATGAGGAAAGTCTGTGCACTTAGGCAGTGACTTAACTTTTTATTCAAAAAAGACCCCAAAAGTATCTTGGAATGTCTTGAAATTGTACACAGTCATAGTCAAGCATGCCCTGAACAAGAATCCGTTGAATATATTTGCATATCTCTTGAAGAATATTTTTAATGAACTTTTGAAAATCAGGAAAGCGATCCATGCACTTGGACATTCCAAGTATGTTGGAATGTCTTGAAATTGTACTCAGTCATAGTCAACGACGCCCTGAACAAGAATCCGTTGAAAATATTTGCATATCGTTTAAGGAATATTTTTAAAGAATTTCTGAAAATCAGGAAAGCGATCCATGCACTTAGGCAGTGACTTAACTTTTTCTTCAAAAAAGACCCCAAAAGTATCTTGGAATGTCTTGAAATTGTACACAGTCATAGTCAAGCATGCCCTGAACAAGAATCCGTTGAATATATTTGCATATCTCTTGAAGAATATTTTTAATGAATTTTTGAAAATCCGGAAAGCGATCCATGCACTTGGACATTCCAAGGATGTTGGAATGTCTTGAAATTGTACTCAGTTATAGTCAACAACGCCCTGAACAAGAATCCATTGAAAATATTTGCATATCTCTTAAGGAATATTTTTAATGAATTTTTGAAAATGAGGAAAGTCTGTGCACTTAGGCAGTGACTTAACTTTTTATTCAAAAAAGACCCCAAAAGTATCTTGGAATGTCTTGAAATTGTACACAGTCATAGTCAAGCATGCCCTGAACAAGAATCCGTTGAATATATTTGCATATCTCTTGAAGAATATTTTTAATGAACTTTTGAAAATCAGGAAAGCGATCCATGCACTTGGACATTCCAAGTATGTTGGAATGTCTTGAAATTGTACTCAGTCATAGTCAACGACGCCCTGAACAAGAATCCGTTGAAAATATTTGCATATCGCTTAAGGAATATTTTTAATGAATTTTTGAAAATCAGGAAAGCAATCCATGCACTGAGGCAGTGACTTAACTTTTTTGTCAAAAAAGACCCCAAAAGTATCTTGGAATGTCTTGAAATTGTACACAGTCATAGTCAAGCATGCCCTGAACAAGAATCCGTTGAATATATTTGCATATCTCTTGAAGAATATTTTTAATGAATTTTTGAAAATCCGGAAAGCGATCCATGCACTTGGACATTCCAAGTATGTTGGAATGTCTTGAAATTGTACTCGGTCATAGTCAACGAAGCCCTGAACAAGAATCCATTGAAAATATTTGCATATCTCTTAAGGAATATTTTTAATGAATTTTTGAAAATGATGAAAGTCTGTGCACTTAGGCAGTGACTTAACTTTTTCTTCAAAAAAGACCCCAAAAGTATCTTGGAATGTCTTGAAATTGTACACAGTCATAGTCAAGCATGCCCTGAACAAGAATCCGTTGAATATATTTGCATATCTCTTGAAGAATATTTTTAATGAATTTTTGAAAATCCGGAAAGCGATCCATGCACTTGGACATTCCAAGTATGTTGGAATGTCTTGAAATTGTACTCAGTCATAGTCAACAACGCCCTGAACAAGAATCCGTTGAAAATATTTACATATCGCTTAAGGAATATTTTTAATGAATTTTTGAAAATCAGGAAAGCGATCCATGCACTTAGGCAGTGACTTAACTTTTTTGTCAAAAAAGACCCCAAAAGTATCTTGGAATGTCTTGAAATTGTACACAGTCATAGTCAAGCATGCCCTGAACAAGAATCTGTTGAATATATTTGCATATCTCTTGAAGAATATTTTTAATGAATTTTTGAAAATCCGAAAAGCGATCCATGCACTTGGACATTCCAAGTATGTTGGAATGTCTTGAAATTGTACTCAGTCATAGTCAACGACGCCCTGAACAAGAATCAATTGAAAATATTTGCATATCTCTTAAGGAATATTTTTAATGAATTTTTGAAAATGAGGAAAGTCTGTGCACTTAGGCAGTGACTTAACTTTTTATTCAAAAAAGACCCCAAAAGTATCTTGGAATGTCTTGAAATTGTACACAGTCATAGTCAAGCATGCCCTGAACAAGAATCCGTTGAATATATTTGCATATCTCTTGAAGAATATTTTTAATGAACTTTTGAAAATCAGGAAAGCGATCCATGCACTTGGACATTCCAAGTATGTTGGAATGTCTTGAAATTGTACTCAGTCATAGTCAACGACGCCCTGAACAAGAATCCGTTGAAAATATTTGCATATCGTTTAAGGAATATTTTTAAAGAATTTCTGAAAATCAGGAAAGCGATCCATGCACTTAGGCAGTGACTTAACTTTTTCTTCAAAAAAGACCCCAAAAGTATCTTGGAATGTCTTGAAATTGTACACAGTCATAGTCAAGCATGCCCTGAACAAGAATCCGTTGAATATATTTGCATATCTCTTGAAGAATATTTTTAATGAATTTTTGAAAATCCGGAAAGCGATCCATGCACTTGGACATTCCAAGGATGTTGGAATGTCTTGAAATTGTACTCAGTTATAGTCAACAACGCCCTGAACAAGAATCCATTGAAAATATTTGCATATCTCTTAAGGAATATTTTTAATGAATTTTTGAAAATGAGGAAAGTCTGTGCACTTAGGCAGTGACTTAACTTTTTATTCAAACAAGACCCCAAAAGTATCTTGGAATGTCTTGAAATTGTACACAGTCATAGTCAAGCATGCCCTGAACAAGAATCCGTTGAATATATTTGCATATCTCTTGAAGAATATTTTTAATGAACTTTTGAAAATCAGGAAAGCGATCCATGCACTTGGACATTCCAAGTATGTTGGAATGTCTTGAAATTGTACTCAGTCATAGTCAACGACGCCCTGAACAAGAATCCGTTGAAAATATTTGCATATCGCTTAAGGAATATTTTTAATGAATTTTTGAAAATCAGGAAAGCGATCCATGCACTTAGGCAGTGACTTAACTTTTTATTCAAAAAGACCCCAAAAGTATCTTGGAATGTCTTGAAATTGTACACAGTCATAGTCAAGCATGCCCTGAACAAGAATCCGTTGAATATATTTGCATATCTCTTGAAGAATATTTTTAATGAATTTTTGAAAATCCGAAAAGCGATCCATGCACTTGGACATTCCAAGTATGTTGGAATGTCTTGAAATTGTACTCAGTCATAGTCAACGACGCCCTGAACAAGAATCAATTGAAAATATTTGCATATCTCTTAAGGAATATTTTTAATGAATTTTTGAAAATGAGGAAAGTCTGTGCACTTAGGCAGTGACTTAACTTTTTATTCAAAAAAGACCCCAAAAGTATCTTGGAATGTCTTGAAATTGTACACAGTCATAGTCAAGCATGCCCTGAACAAGAATCCGTTGAATATATTTGCATATCTCTTGAAGAATATTTTTAATGAACTTTTGAAAATCAGGAAAGCGATCCATGCACTTGGACATTCCAAGTATGTTGGAATGTTTTGAAATTGTACTCAGTCATAGTCAACGACGCCCTGAACAAGAATCCGTTGAAAATATTTGCATATCGCTTAAGGAATATTTTTAATGAATTTTTGAAAATCAGGAAAGCGATCCATGCACTTAGGCAGTGACTTAACTTTTTATTCAAAAAAGACCCCAAAAGTATCTTGGAATGTCTTGAAATTGTACACAGTCATAGTCAAGCATGCCCTGAACAAGAATCCGTTGAATATATTTGCATATCTCTTGAAGAATATTTTTAATGAATTTTTGAAAATCCGAAAAGCGATCCATGCACTTGGACATTCCAAGTATGTTGGAATGTCTTGAAATTGTACTCAGTCATAGTCAACGACGCCCTGAACAAGAATCAATTGAAAATATTTGCATATCTCTTAAGGAATATTTTTAATGAATTTTTGAAAATGAGGAAAGTCTGTGCACTTAGGCAGTGACTTAACTTTTTATTCAAAAAAGACCCCAAAAGTATCTTGGAATGTCTTGAAATTGTACACAGTCATAGTCAAGCATGCCCTGAACAAGAATCCGTTGAATATATTTGCATATCTCTTGAAGAATATTTTTGATGAACTTTTGAAAATCAGGAAAGCGATCCATGCACTTGGACATTCCAAGTATGTTGGAATGTCTTGAAATTGTACTCAGTCATAGTCAACGACGCCCTGAACAAGAATCCGTTGAAAATATTTGCATATCGCTTAAGGAATATTTTTAATGAATTTTTGAAAATCAGGAAAGCGATCCATGCACTTAGGCAGTGACTTAACTTTTTCGTCAAAAAAGACCCCAAAAGTATCTTGGAATGTCTTGAAATTGTACACAGTCATAGTCAAGCATGCCCTGAACAAGAATCCGTTGAATATATTTGCATATCTCTTGAAGAATATTTTTAATGAATTTTTGAAAATCCGGAAAGCGATCCATGCACTTGGACATTCCAAGTATGTTGGAATGTCTTGAAATTGTACTCAGTCATAGTCAACGACGCCCTGAACAAGAATCCGTTGAAAATATTTGCATATCGCTTAAGGAATATTTTTAATGAATTTTTGAAAATCAGGAAAGCGATCCATGCACTTGGACATTCCAAGTATGTTGGAATGTCTTGAAATTGTACTCAGTCATAGTCAACGACGCCCTGAACAAGAATCCGTTGAAAATATTTGCATATCGCTTAAGGAATATTTTTAATGAATTTTTGAAAATCAGGAAAGCGATCCATGCACTTAGGCAGTGACTTAACTTTTTTGTCAAAAAAGACCCCAAAAGTATCTTGAAATGTCTTGAAATTGTACACAGTCATAGTCAAGCATGCCCTGAACAAGAATCCGTTGAATATATTTGCATATCTCTTGAAGAATATTTTTAATGAATTTTTGAAAATCCGAAAAGCGATCCATGCACTTGGACATTCCAAGTATGTTGGAATGTCTTTAAATTGTACTCAGTCATAGTCAACGACGCCCTGAACAAGAATCAATTGAAAATATTTGCATATCTCTTAAGGAATATTTTTAATGAATTTTTGAAAATGAGGAAAGTCTGTGCACTTAGGCAGTGACTTAACTTTTTATTCAAAAAAGACCCCAAAAGTATCTTGGAATGTCTTGAAATTGTACACAGTCATAGTCAAGCATGCCCTGAACAAGAATCCGTTGAATATATTTGCATATCTCTTGAAGAATATTTTTAATGAACTTTTGAAAATCAGGAAAGCGATCCATGCACTTGGACATTCCAAGTATGTTGGAATGTCTTGAAATTGTACTCAGTCATAGTCAACGACGCCCTGAACAAGAATCCGTTGAAAATATTTGCATATCGTTTAAGGAATATTTTTAAAGAATTTCTGAAAATCAGGAAAGCGATCCATGCACTTAGGCAGTGACTTAACTTTTTCGTCAAAAAAGACCCCAAAAGTATCTTGGAATGTCTTGAAATTGTACACAGTCATAGTCAAGCATGCCCTGAACAAGAATCCGTTGAATATATTTGCATATCTTTTGAAGAATATTTTTAATGAATTTTTGAAAATCCGGAAAGCGATCCATGCACTTGGACATTCCAAGTATGTTGGAATGTCTTGAAATTGTACTCAGTCATAGTCAACAACGCCCTGAACAAGAATCCATTGAAAATATTTGCATATCTCTTAAGGAATATTTTTAATGAATTTTTGAAAATGAGGAAAGTCTGTGCACTTAGGCAGTGACTTAACTTTTTATTCAAAAAAGACCCCAAAAGTATCTTGGAATGTCTTGAAATTGTACACAGTCATAGTCAAGCATGCCCTGAACAAGAATCCGTTGAATATATTTGCATATCTCTTGAAGAATATTTTTAATGAACTTTTGAAAATCAGGAAAGCGATCCATGCACTTGGACATTCCAAGTATGTTGGAATGTCTTGAAATTGTACTCAGTCATAGTCAACGACGCCCTGAACAAGAATCCGTTGAAAATATTTGCATATCGCTTAAGGAATATTTTTAATGAATTTTTGAAAATCAGGAAAGCGATCCATGCACTTAGGCAGTGACTTAACTTTTTTGTCAAAAAAGACCCCAAAAGTATCTTGAAATGTCTTGAAATTGTACACAGTCATAGTCAAGCATGCCCTGAACAAGAATCCGTTGAATATATTTGCATATCTCTTGAAGAATATTTTTAATGAATTTTTGAAAATCCGAAAAGCGATCCATGCACTTGGACATTCCAAGTATGTTGGAATGTCTTTAAATTGTACTCAGTCATAGTCAACGACGCCCTGAACAAGAATCAATTGAAAATATTTGCATATCTCTTAAGGAATATTTTTAATGAATTTTTGAAAATGAGGAAAGTCTGTGCACTTAGGCAGTGACTTAACTTTTTATTCAAAAAAGACCCCAAAAGTATCTTGGAATGTCTTGAAATTGTACACAGTCATAGTCAAGCATGCCCTGAACAAGAATCCGTTGAATATATTTGCATATCTCTTGAAGAATATTTTTAATGAACTTTTGAAAATCAGGAAAGCGATCCATGCACTTGGACATTCCAAGTATGTTGGAATGTCTTGAAATTGTACTCAGTCATAGTCAACGACGCCCTGAACAAGAATCCGTTGAAAATATTTGCATATCGTTTAAGGAATATTTTTAAAGAATTTCTGAAAATCAGGAAAGCGATCCATGCACTTAGGCAGTGACTTAACTTTTTCGTCAAAAAAGACCCCAAAAGTATCTTGGAATGTCTTGAAATTGTACACAGTCATAGTCAAGCATGCCCTGAACAAGAATCCGTTGAATATATTTGCATATCTCTTGAAGAATATTTTTAATGAATTTTTGAAAATCCGGAAAGCGATCCATGCACTTGGACATTCCAAGTATGTTGGAATGTCTTGAAATTGTACTCAGTCATAGTCAACAACGCCCTGAACAAGAATCCATTGAAAATATTTGCATATCTCTTAAGGAATATTTTTAATGATTTTTTGAAAATGAGGAAAGTCTGTGCACTTAGGCAGTGACTTAACTTTTTATTCAAAAAAGACCCCAAAAGTATCTTGGAATGTCTTGAAATTGTACACAGTCATAGTCAAACATGCCCTGAACAAGAATCCGTTGAATATATTTGCATATCTCTTGAAGAATATTTTTAATGAACTTTTGAAAATCAGGAAAGCGATCCATGCACTTGGACATTCCAAGTATGTTGGAATGTTTTGAAATTGTACTCAGTCATAGTCAACGACGCCCTGAACAAGAATCCGTTGAAAATATTTGCATATCGCTTCAGGAATATTTTTAATGAATTTTTGAAAATCAGGAAAGCGATCCATGCACTTAGGCAGTGACTTAACTTTTTATTCAAAAAAGACCCCAAAAGTATCTTGGAATGTCTTGAAATTGTACACAGTCATAGTCAAGCATGCCCTGAACAAGAATCCGTTGAATATATTTGCATATCTCTTGAAGAATATTTTTAATGAACTTTTGAAAATCAGGAAAGCGATCCATGCACTTGGACATTCCAAGTATGTTGGAATGTCTTGAAATTGTACTCAGTCATAGTCAACGACGCCCTGAACAAGAATCCGTTGAAAATATTTGCATATCGCTTAAGGAATATTTTTAATGAATTTTTGAAAATCAGGAAAGCGGTCCATGCACTTAGGCAGTGACTTAACTTTTTTGTCAAAAAAGACCCCAAAAGTATCTTGGAATGTCTTGAAATTGTACACAGTCATAGTCAAGCATGCCCTGAACAAGAATCCGTTGAATATATTTGCATATCTCTTGAAGAATATTTTTAATGAATTTTTGAAAATCCAAAAAGCGATCAATGCACTTGGACATTCCAAGTATGTTGGAATGTCTTGAAATTGTACTCAGTCATAGTCAACGACGCCCTGAACAAGAATCAATTGAAAATATTTGCATATCTCTTAAGGAATATTTTTAATGAATTTTTGAAAATGAGGAAAGTCTGTGCACTTAGGCAGTGACTTAACTTTTTATTCAAAAAAGACCCCAAAAGTATCTTGGAATGTCTTGAAATTGTACACAGTCATAGTCTAGCATGCCCTGAACAAGAATCCGTTGAATATATTTGCATATCTCTTGAAGAATATTTTTAATGAACTTTTGAAAATCCGGAAAGCGATCCATGCACTTGGACATTCCAAGTATGTTGGAATGTCTTGAAATTGTACTCAGTCATAGTCAACGACGCCCTGAACAAGAATCCGTTGAAAATATTTACATATCGCTTAAGGAATATTTTTAATGAATTTTTTAAAAAATCAGGAAAGCGATCCATGCACTTAGGCAGTGACTTAACTTTTTCGTCAAAAAAGACCCCAAAAGTATCTTGGAATGTCTTGAAATTGTACACAGTCATAGTCAAGCATGCCCTGAACAAGAATCCGTTGAATATATTTGCATATCTCTTGAAGAATATTTTTAATGAATTTTTGAAAATCCGGAAAGCGATCCATGCACTTAGGCAGTGACTTAACTTTTTCGTCAAAAAAGACCCCAAAAGTATCTTGGAATGTCTTGAAATTGTACACAGTCATAGTCAAGCATGCCCTGAACAAGAAACCGTTGAATATATTTGCATATCTCTGGAAGAATATTTTTAATGAATTTTTGAAAATCCGGAAAGCGATCCATGCACTTGGACATTCCAAGTATGTTGGAATGTCTTGAAATTGTACTCAGTCATAGTCAACAACGCCCTGAACAAGAATCCATTGAAAATATTTGCATATCTCTTAAGGAACATTTTTAATGAATTTTTGAAAATGAGGAAAGTCTGTGCACTTAGGCAGTGACTTAACTTTTTATTCAAAAAAGACCCCAAAAGTATCTTGGAATGTCTTGAAATTGTACACAGTTATAGTCAAGCATGCCCTGAACAAGAATCCGTTGAATATATTTGCATATCTCTTGAAGAATATTTTTAATGAACTTTTGAAAATCAGGAAAGCGATCCATGCACTTGGACATTCCAAGTATGTTGGAATGTCTTGAAATTGTACTCAGTCATAGTCAACGACGCCTTGAACAAGAATCCGTTGAAAATATTTGCATATCGCTTAAGGAATATTTTTAATGAATTTTTGAAAATCAGGAAAGCGATCCATGCACTTAGGCAGTGACTTAACTTTTTTGTCAAAAAAGACCCCAAAAGTATCTTGGAATGTCTTGAAATTGTACACAGTCATAGTCAAGCATGCCCTGAACAAGAATCCGTTGAATATATTTGCATATCTCTTGAAGAATATTTTTAATGAATTTTTGAAAATCCAGAAAGCGATCCATGCACTTGGACATTCCAAGTATGTTGGAATGTCTTGAAATTGTACTCAGTCATAGTCAACGACGCCCTGAACAAGAATCCGTTGAAAATATTTGCATATCGCTTAAGGAATATTTTTAATGAATTTTTGAAAATCAGGAAAGCGGTCCATGCACTTAGGCAGTGACTTAACTTTTTTGTCAAAAAAGACCCCAAAAGTATCTTGGAATGTCTTGAAATTGTACACAGTCATAGTCAAGCATGCCCTGAACAAGAATCTGTTGAATATATTTGCATATCTCTTGAAGAATATTTTTAATGAATTTTTGAAAATCCAAAAAGCGATCCATGCACTTGGACATTCCAAGTATGTTGGAATGTCTTGAAATTGTACTCAGTCATAGTCAACGACGCCCTGAACAAGAATCAATTGAAAATATTTGCATATCTCTTAAGGAATATTTTTAATGAATTTTTGAAAATGAGGAAAGTCTGTGCACTTAGGCAGTGACTTAACTTTTTATTCAAAAAAGACCCCAAAAGTATCTTGGAATGTCTTGAAATTGTACACAGTCATAGTCAAGCATGCCCTGAACAAGAATCCGTTTAATATATTTGCATATCTCTTGAAGAATATTTTTAATGAACTTTTGAAAATCAGGAAAGCGATCCATGCACTTGGACATTCCAAGTATGTTGGAATGTTTTGAAATTGTACTCAGTCATAGTCAACGACGCCCTGAACAAGAATCCGTTGAAAATATTTGCATATCGCTTAAGGAATATTTTTAATGAATTTTTGAAAATCAGGAAAGCGATCCATGCACTTAGGCAGTGACTTAACTTTTTATTCAAAAAAGACCCCAAAAGTATCTTGGAATGTCTTGAAATTGTACACAGTCATAGTCAAGCATGCCCTGAACAAGAATCCGTTGAATATATTTGCATATCTCTTGAAGAATATTTTTAATGAATTTTTGAAAATCCGAAAAGCGATCCATGCACTTGGACATTCCAAGTATGTTGGAATGTCTTGAAATTTTACTCAGTCATAGTCAACGACGCCCTGAACAATAATCAATTGAAAATATTTGCATATCTCTTAAGGAATATTTTTAATGAATTTTTGAAAATGAGGAAAGTCTGTGCACTTAGGCAGTGACTTAACTTTTTCGTCAAAAAAGACCCCAAAAGTATCTTGGAATGTCTTGAAATTGTACACAGTCATAGTCAAGCATGCCCTGAACAAGAATCCGTTGAATATATTTGCATATCTCTTGAAGAATATTTTTAATGAACTTTTGAAAATCAGGAAAGCGATCCATGCACTTGGACATTCCAAGTTTATTGGAATGTCTTGAAATTGTACTCAGTCATAGTCAACGACGCCCTGAACAAGAATCCGTTGAAAATATTTGCATATCGCTTCAGGAATATTTTAAATGAATTTTTGAAAATCAGGAAAGCGATCCATGCACTTAGGCAGTGACTTAACTTTTTTGTCAAAAAAGACCCCAAAAGTATCTTGGAATGTCTTGAAATTGTACACAGTCATAGTCAAGCATGCCTTGAACAAGAATCCGTTGAATATATTTGCATATCTCTTGAAGAATATTTTTAATGAACTTTTGAAAATCAGGAAAGCGATCCATGCACTTGGACATTCCAAGTATGTTGGAATGTCTTGAAATTGTACTCAGTCATAGTCAACGACGCCCTGAACAAGAATCCGTTGAAAATATTTGCATATCGCTTAAGGAATATTTTTAATGAATTTTTGAAAATCAGGAAAGCGATCCATGCACTTAGGCAGTGACTCAACTTTTTCGTCAAAAAAGACCCCAAAAGTATCTTGGAATGTCTTGAAATTGTACACAGTCATAGTCAAGCATGCCCTGAACAAGAAACCGTTGAATATATTTGCATATCTCTTGAAGAATATTTTTAATGAACTTTTGAAAATCCGGAAAGCGATCCATGCACTTGGACATTCCAAGTATGTTGGAATGTCTTGAAATTGTACTCAGTCATAGTCAACGACGCCCTGAACAAGAATCCGTTGAAAATATTTGCATATCTCTTAAGGAATATTTTTAATGAATTTTTGAAAATGAGGAAAGTCTGTGCACTTAGGCAGTGACTTAACTTTTTATTCAAAAAAGACCCCAAAAGTATCTTGGAATGTCTTGAAATTGTACACAGTCATAGTCAAGCATGCCCTGAACAAGAATCCGTTTAATATATTTGCATATCTCTTGAAGAATATTTTTAATGAACTTTTGAAAATCAGGAAAGCGATCCATGCACTTGGACATTCCAAGTATGTTGGAATGTTTTGAAATTGTACTCAGTCATAGTCAACGACGCCCTGAACAAGAATCCGTTGAAAATATTTGCATATCGCTTAAGGAATATTTTTAATGAATTTTTGAAAATCAGGAAAGCGATCCATGCACTTAGGCAGTGACTTAACTTTTTATTCAAAAAAGACCCCAAAAGTATCTTGGAATGTCTTGAAATTGTACACAGTCATAGTCAAGCATGCCCTGAACAAGAATCCGTTGAATATATTTGCATATCTCTTGAAGAATATTTTTAATGAATTTTTGAAAATCCGAAAAGCGATCCATGCACTTGGACATTCCAAGTATGTTGGAATGTCTTGAAATTTTACTCAGTCATAGTCAACGACGCCCTGAACAAGAATCAATTGAAAATATTTGCATATCGCTTAAGGAATATTTTTAATGAATTTTTGAAAATGAGGAAAGTCTGTGCACTTCGGCAGTGACTTAACTTTTTATTCAAAAAAAGACCCCAAAAGTATCTTGGAATGTCTTGAAATTGTACACAGTCATAGTCAAGCATGCCCTGAACAAGAATCCGTTGAATATATTTGCATATCTCTTGAAGAATATTTTTAATGAACTTTTGAAAATCAGGAAAGCGATCCATGCACTTGGACATTCCAAGTATATTGGAATGTCTTGAAATTGTACTCAGTCATAGTCAACGACGCCCTGAACAAGAATCCGTTGAAAATATTTGCATATCGCTTCAGGAATATTTTAAATGAATTTTTGAAAATCAGGAAAGCGATCCATGCACTTAGGCAGTGACTTAACTTTTTTGTCAAAAAAGACCCCAAAAGTATCTTGGAATGTCTTGAAATTGTACACAGTCATAGTCAAGCATGCCTTGAACAAGAATCCGTTGAATATATTTGCATATCTCTTGAAGAATATTTTTAATGAACTTTTGAAAATCAGGAAAGCGATCCATGCACTTGGACATTCCAAGTATGTTGGAATGTCTTGAAATTGTACTCAGTCATAGTCAACGACGCCCTGAACAAGAATCCGTTGAAAATATTTGCATATCGCTTAAGGAATATTTTTAATGAATTTTTGAAAATCAGGAAAGCGATCCATGCACTTAGGCAGTGACTCAACTTTTTCGTCAAAAAAGACCCCAAAAGTATCTTGGAATGTCTTGAAATTGTACACAGTCATAGTCAAGCATGCCCTGAACAAGAAACCGTTGAATATATTTGCATATCTCTTGAAGAATATTTTTAATGAACTTTTGAAAATCCGGAAAGCGATCCATGCACTTGGACATTCCAAGTATGTTGGAATGTCTTGAAATTGTACTCAGTCATAGTCAACGACGCCCTGAACAAGAATCCGTTGAAAATATTTGCATATCTCTTGAAGAATATTTTTAATGAATTTTTGAAAATCCGAAAAGCGATCCATGCACTTGGACATTCCAAGTATGTTGGAATGTCTTGAAATTGTACTCAGTCATAGTCAACGACGCTCCGAACAAGAATCAATTGAAAATATTTGCATATCTCTTAAGGAATATTTTTAATGAATTTTTGAAAATGATGAAAGTCTGTGCACTTAGGCAGTGACTTAACTTTTTATTCAAAAAAGACCCCAAAAGTATCTTGGAATGTCTTGAAATTGTACACAGTCATAGTCAAGCATGCCCTGAACAAGAATCCGTTGAATATATTTGCATATCTCTTGAAGAATATTTTTAATGAACTTTTGAAAATCAGGAAAGCGATCCATGCACTTGGACATTCCAAGTATATTGGAATGTCTTGAAATTGTACTCAGTCATAGTCAACGACGCCCTGAACAAGAATCCGTTGAAAATATTTGCATATCGCTTCAGGAATATTTTAAATGAATTTTTGAAAATCAGGAAAGCGATCCATGCACTTAGGCAGTGACTTAACTTTTTTGTCAAAAAAGACCCCAAAAGTATCTTGGAATGTCTTGAAATTGTACACAGTCATAGTCAAGCATGCCTTGAACAAGAATCCGTTGAATATATTTGCATATCTCTTGAAGAATATTTTTAATGAACTTTTGAAAATCAGGAAAGCGATCCATGCACTTGGACATTCCAAGTATGTTGGAATGTCTTGAAATTGTACTCAGTCATAGTCAACGACGCCCTGAACAAGAATCCGTTGAAAATATTTGCATATCGCTTAAGGAATATTTTTAATGAATTTTTGAAAATCAGGAAAGCGATCCATGCACTTAGGCAGTGACTCAACTTTTTCGTCAAAAAAGACCCCAAAAGTATCTTGGAATGTCTTGAAATTGTACACAGTCATAGTCAAGCATGCCCTGAACAAGAAACCGTTGAATATATTTGCATATCTCTTGAAGAATATTTTTAATGAACTTTTGAAAATCCGGAAAGCGATCCATGCACTTGGACATTCCAAGTATGTTGGAATGTCTTGAAATTGTACTCAGTCATAGTCAACGACGCCCTGAACAAGAATCCGTTGAAAATATTTGCATATCTCTTGAAGAATATTTTTAATGAATTTTTGAAAATCCGAAAAGCGATCCATGCACTTGGACATTCCAAGTATGTTGGAATGTCTTGAAATTGTACTCAGTCATAGTCAACGACGCTCCGAACAAGAATCAATTGAAAATATTTGCATATCTCTTAAGGAATATTTTTAATGAATTTTTGAAAATGAGGAAAGTCTGTGCACTTAGGCAGTGACTTAACTTTTTTGTCAAAAAAGACCCCAAAAGTATCTTGGAATGTCTTGAAATTGTACACAGTCATAGTCAAGCATGCCCTGAACAAGAATCCGTTGAATATATTTGCATATCTCTTGAAGAATATTTTTAATGAACTTTTGAAAATCAGGAAAGCGATCCATGTACTTGGACATTCAAAGTATGTTGGAATGTCTTGAAATTGTACTCGGTCATAGTCAACGACGCCCTGAACAAGAATCCGTTGAAAATATTTGCATATCGCTTAAGGAATATTTTTAATGAATTTTTGAAAATCAAGAAAGCGATCCATGCACTTAGGCAGTGACTTAACTTTTTCGTCAAAAAAGACCCCAAAAGTATCTTGGAATGTCTTGAAATTGTACACAGTCATAGTCAAGCATGCCCTAAACAAGAATCCGTTGAATATATTTGCATATCTCTTGAAGAATATTTTTAATGAATTTTTGAAAATCCGAAAAGCGATCCATGCACTTGGACATTCCAAGTATGTTGGAATGTCTTGAAATTGTACTCAGTCATAGTCAACGACGCTCTGAACAAGAATCAATTGAAAATATTTGCATATCTCTTAAGGAATATTTTTAATGAATTTTTGAAAATGATGAAAGTCTGTGCACTTAGGCAGTGACTTAACTTTTTATTCAAAAAAGACCCCAAAAGTATCTTGGAATGTCTTGAAATTGTACACAGTCATAGTCAAGCATGCCCTGAACAAGAACCTGTTGAATATATATGCATATCTCTTGAATAATATTTTTAATGAATTTTTGAAAATCCGGAAAGCGATCCATGCACTTAGGCAGTGACTTAACTTTTTCGTCAAAAAAGACCCCAAAAGTATCTTGGAATGTCTTGAAATTGTACACAGTCATAGTCAAGCATGCCCTGAACAAGAAACCGTTGAATATATTTGCATATCTCTTGAAGAATATTTTTAATGAACTTTTGAAAATCCGGAAAGCGATCCATGCACTTTGGACATTCCAAGTATCTTGGAATGTCTTGAAATTGTACACAGTCATAGTCAAGCATGCCCTGAACAAGAAACCGTTGAATATATTTGCATATCTCTTGAAGAATATTTTTAATGAACTTTTTAAAATCCGGAAAGCGATCCATGCACTTAGGCAGTGACTTAACTTTTTTGTCAAAAAAGACCCCAAAAGTATCTTGGAATGTCTTGAAATTGTACACAGTCATAGACAAGCATGCCCTGAACAAGAATCCGTTGAATATATTTGCATATCTCTTGAAGAATATTTTTAATGAACTTTTGAAAATCAGGAAAGCGATCCATGTACTTGGACATTCAAAGTATGTTGGAATGTCTTGAAATTGTACTCGGTCATAGTCAACGACGCCCTGAACAAGAATCCGTTGAAAATATTTGCATATCGCTTAAGGAATATTTTTAATGAATTTTTGAAAATCAGGAAAGCGATCCATGCACTTAGGCAGTGACTTAACTTTTTCGTCAAAAAAGACCCCAAAAGTATCTTGGAATGTCTTGAAATTGTACACAGTCATAGTCAAGCATGCCCTGAACAAGAACCTGTTGAATATATTTGCATATCTCTTGAAGAATATTTTTAATGAATTTTTGAAAATCCGGAAAGCTATCCATGCACTTGGACATTCCAAGTAAGTTGGAATGTCTTGAAATTGTACTCAGTCATAGTCAACGACGCCCTGAACAAGAATCTATTGAAAATATTTGCATATCTCTTAAGGAATATTTTTAATGAATTTTTGAAAATGAGGAATTTCTGTGCACTTAGGCAGTGACTTAACTTTTTATTCAAAAAAGACCCCAAAAGTATCTTGGAATGTCTTGAAATTGTAGACAGTCATAGTCAAGCATGCCCTGAACAAGAATCCGTTGAATATATTTGCATATCGCTTAAGGAATATTTTTAATGAATTTTTGAAAATCAGGAAAGCGATCCATGCACTTGGACATTCCAAGTATGTTGGAATGTCTTGAAATTGTACTCAGTCATAGTCAACGACGCCCTGAACAAGAATCCGTTGAAAATATTTGCATATCGCTTCAGGAATATTTTAAATGAATTTTTGAAAATCAGGAAAGCGATCCATGCACTTAGGTAGTGACTTAACTTTTTTGTCAAAAAAGACCCCAAAAGTATCTTGGAATGTCTTGAAATTGTACACAGTCATAGTCAAGCATGCCCTGAACAAGAATCCGTTGAATATATTTGCATATCTCTTGAAGAATATTTTTAATGAACTTTTGAAAATCAGGAAAGCGATCCATGCACTTGGACATTCCAAGTATGTTGGAATGTCTTGAAATTGTACTCAGTCATAGTCAACGACGCCCTGAACAAGAATCCGTTGAAAATATTTGCATATCGCTTAAGGAATATTTTTAATGAATTTTTGAAAATCAGGAAAGCGATCCATGCACTTAGGCAGTGACTTAACTTTTTCGTCAAAAAAGACCCCAAAAGTATCTTGGAATGTCTTGAAATTGTACACAGTCATAGTCAAGCATGCCCTGAACAAGAATCCGTTGAATATATTTGCATATCTCTTGAAGAATGTTTTTAATGAATTTTTGAAAATCCGAAAAGTGATCCATGCACTTGGACATTCCAAGTATGTTGGAATGTCTTGAAATTGTACTCAGTCATAGTCAACGACGATCTGAACAAGAATCAATTGAAAATATTTGCATATCTCTTAAGGAATATTTTTAATGAATTTTTGAAAATGATGAAAGTCTGTGCACTTAGGCAGTGACTTAACTTTTTATTCAAAAAAGACCCCAAAAGTATCTTGGAATGTCTTGAAATTGTTCACAGTCATAGTCAAGCATGCCCTGAACAAGAATCCGTTGAATATATTTGCATATCTCTTGAAGAATATTTTTAATGAACTTTTGAAAATCAGGAAAGCGATCCATGTACTTGGACATTCAAAGTATGTTGGAATGTCTTGAAATTGTACTCGGTCATAGTCAACGACGCCCTGAACAAGAATCCGTTGAAAATATTTGCATATCGCTTAAGGAATATTTTTAATGAATTTTTGAAAATCAGGAAAGCGATCCATGCACTTAGGCAGTGACTTAACTTTTTTGTCAAAAAAGACCCCAAAAGTATCTTGGAATGTCTTGAAATTGTACACAGTCATAGTCAAGCATGCCCTGAACAAGAATCCGTTGAATATATTTGCATATCTCTTGAAGAATATTTTTAATGAACTTTTGAAAATCAGGAAAGCGATCCATGCACTTGGACATTCCAAGTATGTTGGAATGTCTTGAAATTGTACTCAGTCATAGTCAACGACGCCCTGAACAAGAATCCGTTGAAAATATTTGCATATCGTTTAAGGAATATTTTTAAAGAATTTCTGAAAATCAGGAAAGCGATCCATGCACTTAGGCAGTGACTTAACTTTTTCGTCAAAAAAGACCCCAAAAGTATCTTGGAATGTCTTGAAATTGTACACAGTCATAGTCAAGAATGCCCTGAACAAGAATCCGTTGAATATATTTGCATATCTCTTGAAGAATATTTTTAATGAATTTTTGAAAATCCGGAAAGCAATCCATGCACTTGGACATTCCAAGTATGTTGGAATGTCTTGAAATTGTACTCGGTCATAGTCAACGACGCCCTGAACAAGAATCCATTGAAAATATTTGCATATCTCTTAAGGAATATTTTTAATGAATTTTTGAAAATGATGAAAGTCTGTGCACTTAGGCAGTGACTTAACTTTTTATTCAAAAAAGACCCCAAAGGTATCTTGGAATGTCTTGAAATTGTACACAGTCATAGTCAAGCATGCCCTGAACAAGAATCCGTTGAATATATTTGCATATCTCTTGAAGAATATTTTTAATGAACTTTTGAAAATCAGGAAAGCGATCCATGCACTTGGACATTCCAAGTATGTTGGAATGTCTTGAAATTGTACTCAGTCATAGTCAACGACGCCCTGAACAAGAATCCGTTGAAAATATTTGCATATCGCTTAAGGAATATTTTTAATGAATTTTTGAAAATCAGGAAAGCGATCCATGCACTTAGGCAGTGACTTAACTTTTTTGTCAAAAAAGACCCCAAAAGTATCTTGGAATGTCTTGAAATTGTACACAGTCATAGTCAAGCATGCCCTGAACAAGAATCCGTTGAATATATTTGCATATCTCTTGAAGAATATTTTTAATGAATTTTTGAAAATCCGAAAAGCGATCCATGCACTTGGACATTCCAAGTATGTTGGAATGTCTTGAAATTGTACTCAGTCATAGTCAACGACGCCCTGAACAAGAATCAATTGAAAATATTTGCATATCTCTTAAGGAATATTTTTAATGAATTTTTGAAAATGATGAAAGTCTGTGCACTTAGGCAGTGACTTAACTTTTTATTCAAAAAAGACCACAAAGTTATCTTGGAATGTCTTGAAATTGTACACAGTCATAGTCAAGCATGCCCTGAACAAGAATCCGTTGAATATATTTGCATATCTCTTGAAGAATATTTTTAATGAACTTTTGAAAATCAGGAAAGCGATCCATGCACTTGGACATTCCAAGTATGTTGGAATGTCTTGAAATTGTACTCAGTCATAGTCAACGACGCCCTGAACAAGAATCCGTTGAAAATATTTGCATATCGCTTAAGGAATATTTTTAATGAATTTTTGAAAATCAGGAAAGCGATCCATGCACTTAGGCAGTGACTTAACTTTTTTGTCAAAAAAGACCCCAAAAGTATCTTGGAATGTCTTGAAATTGTACACAGTCATAGTCAAGCATGCCCTGAACAAGAATCCGTTGAATATATTTGCATATCTCTTGAAGAATATTTTTAATGAACTTTTGAAAATCAGGAAAGCGATCCATGCACTTGGACATTCCAAGTATGTTGGAATGTCTTGAAATTGTACTCAGTCATAGTCAACGACGCCCTGAACAAGAATCCGTTGAAAATATTTGCATATCGTTTAAGGAATATTTTTAAAGAATTTCTGAAAATCAGGAAAGCGATCCATGCACTTAGGCAGTGACTTAACTTTTTCGTCAAAAAAGACCCCAAAAGTATCTTGGAATGTCTTGAAATTGTACACAGTCATAGTCAAGAATGCCCTGAACAAGAATCCGTTGAATATATTTGCATATCTCTTGAAGAATATTTTTAATGAATTTTTGAAAATCCGGAAAGCGATCCATGCACTTGGACATTCCAAGTATGTTGGAATGTCTTGAAATTGTACTCGGTCATAGTCAACGACGCCCTGAACAAGAATCCATTGAAAATATTTGCATATCTCTTAAGGAATATTTTTAATGAATTTTTGAAAATGATGAAAGTCTGTGCACTTAGGCAGTGACTTAACTTTTTATTCAAAAAAGACCCCAAAGGTATCTTGGAATGTCTTGAAATTGTACACAGTCATAGTCAAGCATGCCCTGAACAAGAATCCGTTGAATATATTTGCATATCTCTTGAAGAATATTTTTAATGAACTTTTGAAAATCAGGAAAGCGATCCATGCACTTGGACATTCCAAGTATGTTGGAATGTCTTGAAATTGTACTCAGTCATAGTCAACGATGCCCTGAACAAGAATCCGTTGAAAATATTTGCATATCGCTTAAGGAATATTTTTAATGAATTTTTGAAAATCAGGAAAGCGATCCATGCACTGAGGCAGTGACTTAACTTTTTTGTCAAAAAAGACCCCAAAAGTATCTTGGAATGTCTTGAAATTGTACACAGTCATAGTCAAGCATGCCCTGAACAAGAATCCGTTGAATATATTTGCATATCTCTTGAAGAATATTTTTAATGAATTTTTGAAAATCCGAAAAGCGATCCATGCACTTGGACATTCCAAGTATGTTGGAATGTCTTGAAATTGTACTCAGTCATAGTCAACGACGCCCTGAACAAGAATCAATTGAAAATATTTGCATATCTCTTAAGGAATATTTTAAATGAATTTTTGAAAATGAGGAAAGTCTGTGCACTTAGGCAGTGACTTAACTTTTTATTCAAAAAAGACCCCAAAAGTATCTTGGAATGTCTTGAAATTGTACACAGTCATAGTCAAGCATGCCCTGAACAAGAATCCGTTGAATATATTTGCATATCTCTTGAAGAATATTTTTAATGAACTTTTGAAAATCAGGAAAGCGATCCATGCACTTGGACATTCCAAGTATGTTGGAATGTCTTGAAATTGTACTCAGTCATAGTCAACGACGCCCTGAACAAGAATCCGTTGAAAATATTTGCATATCGTTTAAGGAATATTTTTAAAGAATTTCTGAAAATCAGGAAAGCGATCCATGCACTTAGGCAGTGACTTAACTTTTTCGTCAAAAAAGACCCCAAAAGTATCTTGGAATGTCTTGAAATTGTACACAGTCATAGTCAAGAATGCCCTGAACAAGAATCCGTTGAATATATTTGCATATCTCTTGAAGAATATTTTTAATGAATTTTTGAAAATCCGGAAAGCGATCCATGCACTTGGACATTCCAAGTATGTTGGAATGTCTTGAAATTGTACTCGGTCATAGTCAACGACGCCCTGAACAAGAATCCATTGAAAATATTTGCATATCTCTTAAGGAATATTTTTAATGAATTTTTGAAAATGATAAAAGTCTGTGCACTTAGGCAGTGACTTAACTTTTTATTCAAAAAAGACCCCAAAGGTATCTTGGAATGTCTTGAAATTGTACACAGTCATAGTCAAGCATGCCCTGAACAAGAATCCGTTGAATATATTTGCATATCTCTTGAAGAATATTTTTAATGAACTTTTGAAAATCAGGAAAGCGATCCATGCACTTGGACATTCCAAGTATGTTGGAATGTCTTGAAATTGTACTCAGTCATAGTCAACGACGCCCTGAACAAGAATCCGTTGAAAATATTTGCATATCGCTTAAGGAATATTTTTAATGAATTTTTGAAAATCAGGAAAGCGATCCATGCACTTAGGCAGTGACTTAACTTTTTTGTCAAAAAAGACCCCAAAAGTATCTTGGAATGTCTTGAAATTGTACACAGTCATAGTCAAGCATGCCCTGAACAAGAATCCGTTGAATATATTTGCATATCTCTTGAAGAATATTTTTAATGAATTTTTGAAAATCCGAAAAGCGATCCATGCACTTGGACATTCCAAGTATGTTGGAATGTCTTTAAATTGTACTCAGTCATAGTCAACAACGCCCTGAACAAGAATCCGTTGAAAATATTGGCATATCGCTTAAGGAATATTTTTAATGAATTTTTGAAAATCAGGAAAGCGATCCATGCACTTAGGCAGTGACTTAACTTTTTTGTCAAAAAAGACCCCAAAAGTATCTTGGAAAGTCTTGAAATTGTACACAGTCATAGTCAAGCATGCCCTGAACAAGAACCTGTTGAATATATTTGCATATCTCTTGAAGAATATTTTTAATGAATTTTTGAAAATCCGGAAAGCTATCCATGCACTTGGACATTCCAAGTAAGTTGGAATGTCTTGAAATTGTACTCAGTCATAGTCAACGACGCCCTGAACAAGAATCTATTGAAAATATTTGCATATCTCTTAAGGAATATTTTTAATGAATTTTTGAAAATGAGGAATTTCTGTGCACTTAGGCAGTGACTTAACTTTTTATTCAAAAAAGACCCCAAAAGTATCTTGGAATGTCTTGAAATTGTACATAGTCATAGTCAAGCATGCCCTGAACAAGAATCCGTTGAATATATTTGCATATCGCTTAAGGAATATTTTTAATGAATTTTTGAAAATCAGGAAAGCGATCCATGCACTTGGACATTCCAAGTATGT
The DNA here is from genome assembly GCF_963457635.1 of Microchirus variegatus. Lineage (NCBI taxonomy): Eukaryota > Metazoa > Chordata > Actinopteri > Pleuronectiformes > Soleidae > Microchirus > Microchirus variegatus. The sequence continues at coordinate 167,187 of NW_028154737.1, forward strand.
TGGAATGTCTTGAAATTGTACTCAGTCATAGTCAACGACGCCCTGAACAAGAATCCGTTGAAAATATTTGCATATCGCTTCAGGAATATTTTAAATGAATTTTTGAAAATCAGGAAAGCGATCCATACACTTAGGCAGTGACTTAACTTTTTTGTCAAAAAAGACCCCAAAAGTATCTTGGAATGTCTTGAAATTGTACACAGTCATAGTCAAGCATGCCCTGAACAAGAATCCGTTGAATATATTTGCATATCTCTTGAAGAATATTTTTAATGAACTTTTGAAAATCAGGAAAGCGATCCATGCACTTGGACATTCCAAGTATGTTGGAATGTCTTGAAATTGTACTCAGTCATAGTCAACGACGCCCTGAACAAGAATCCGTTGAAAATATTTGCATATCGCTTAAGGAATATTTTTAATGAATTTTTGAAAATCAGGAAAGCGATCCATGCACTTAGGCAGTGACTTAACTTTTTCGTCAAAAAAGACCCCAAAAGTATCTTGGAATGTCTTGAAATTGTACACAGTCATAGTCAAGCATGCCCTGAACAAGAATCTGTTGAATATATTTGCATATCTCTTGAAGAATATTTTTAATGAATTTTTGAAAATCCGAAAAGTGATCCATGCACTTGGACATTCCAAGTATGTTGGAATGTCTTGAAATTGTACTCAGTCATAGTCAACGACGATCTGATCAAGAATCAATTGAAAATATTTGCATATCTCTTAAGGAATATTTTTAATGAATTTTTGAAAATGAGGAAAGTCTGTGCACTTAGGCAGTGACTTAACTTTTTATTCAAAAAGACCCCAAAAGTATCTTGGAATGTCTTGAAATTGTACACAGTCATAGTCAAGCATGCCCTGAACAAGAATCCGTTGAATATATTTGCATATCTCTTGAAGAATATTTTTAATGAATTTTTGAAAATCCGGAAAGCGATCCATGCACTTGGACATTCCAAGTATGTTGGAATGTCTTGAAATTGTACTCGGTCATAGTCAACGACGCCCTGAACAAGAATCCATTGAAAATATTTGCATATCTCTTTGAGGAATTGAGGAATTGAGGAAAGTCTGTGCACTTAGGCAGTGACTTAACTTTTTCGTCAAAAAAGACCCCAAAAGTATCTTGGAATGTCTTGAGGACCATAACTGACTGTGTGTGTGTGTGAGGACCATAACTGACTGTGTGTGTGTGTCTCAGTGTTCCTTCGAGATGCTTCATGAAGGAGAAAACCTGAGGATGGACTGTGTGAGCTGCAAGAAGAGTACCTGCAGTCAGTGTGGATCAGCTGTAAGACACACACACACATATGTCTCTGATGTCTGTGATGTCTTTGATGTCTGTGATGTCTCTCTGATGTCACTGTGATGTCTCTGCGATGTCTTTGATGTCTGTGATGTCTCTGATGTCTTTGATGGCTTTGATGTCTTTGATGTCTTTGATGTCTCTGATGTCTCTGATGTCCTTGATGTCTTTGATGTGATGTCTATGATGTCTTTGATGTCTTTATGATGTCTGTGATGTCTTTGATGTCTGTGATGTCTGTGATGTCTTTGATGGCTTTGATGTCTTTGATGTCTCTGATGTCTCTGATGTCCTTGATGTCTTTGATGTGATGTCTATGATGTCTTTGATGTCTTTATGATGTCTTTGATGTCTTTATGATGTCTGTGATGTCTTTGATGTCTGTGATGTCTGTGATGTCCTTGATGTGATGTCTATGATGTCTTTATGATGTCTGTGATGTCTGTGATGTCTTTGATGGCTTTGATGGCTTTGATGGCTTTGATGTCTCTGATGTCTCTGATGTCTCTGATGTCCTTGATGTCTTTGATGTGATGTCTATGATGTCTTTATGATGTCTGTGATGTCTTTGATGTCTGTGATGTCTTTGATGTCTTTGATGGCTTTGATGGCTTTGATGTCTTTGATGTCTCTGATGTCTCTGATGTCCTTGATGTCTTTGATGTGATGTCTATGATGTCTTTGGTGTCTTTATGATGTCTGTGATGTCTTTGATGTCTGTGATGTCCTTGATGTCTTTGATGTGTTGTCTATGATGTCTTTGATGTCTTTATGATGTCTGTGATGTCTTTTAATGTATGTGATGTCTTTGATGACTGTGATGTCTTTGATGTCTTTGATGTCTTTGATGTCTCTGATGTCTCTCTGATGTCTGTAATGTCTTTGATGTCTTTGATGTCTTTGATGTCTTTGATGTCTCTGATGTCTCTGATGTCCTTGATGTCTTTGATGTGATGTCTATGATGTCTTTGATGTCTTTATGATGTCTGTGATGTCTTTGATGTCTGTGATGTTTGTGATGTCCTTGATGTCTTTGATGTGATGTCTATGATGTCTTTGATGTCTTTATGATGTCTGTGATGTCTTTTAATGTATGTGATGTCTTTGATGACTGTGATGTCTGTGATGTCTGTGATGTCCTTGATGTCTTTGATGTGATTTCTATGATGTCTTTATGATGTCTGTGATGTCTGTGATGTCTTTGATGTCTTTGATGGCTTTGATGTCTTTGATGTCTTTGATGTCTCTGATGTCCTTGATGTCTTTGATGTGATGTCTATGATGTCTATGATGTCTTTATGATGTCTGTGATGTCTGTGATGTCCTTGATGTCTTTGATGTGATGTCTATGATGTCTTTGATGTCTTTATGATGTCTGTGATGTCTTTTAATGTATGTGATGTCTTTGATGACTGTGATGTCTTTTGATGTCTTTGATGTCTCTGATGTCTCTCTGATGTCTGTAATGTCTTTGATGTCTTTGATGTCTTTGATGGCTTTGATGTCTTTGATGTCTCTGATGTCTCTGATGTCTCTGATGTCTTTGATGTGATGTCTATGGTGTCTTTGATGTCTTTATGATGTATGTGATGTCTGTGATGTCTGTGATGTCCTTGATGTCTTTGATGTGATGTCTATGATGTCTTTGATGTCTTTATGATGTCTGTGATGTCTTTTAATGTATGTGATGTCTTTGATGACTGTGATGTCTTTGATGTCTTTGATGTCTCTGATGTCTCTCTGATGTCTGTAATGTCTGTAATGTCTTTGATGTCTGTGATGTCTTTCTGATGTCTTTGATGTCTTTGATGTCTGTGATGTCTCTCTGATGTCTCTCTGATGTCTCTGTGATGTCTCTCTGATGTCTCTGTGATGTCACTGTGATGTCTCTGTGATGTCGCTGTGATGTCTCTCTGATATCTGTGATGTCTTTCTGATGTCTGTGATGTCTGTGATGTCTTTTATGTCTCTGATGTCTCTCTGATGTCTCTCTGATGTCTCTCTGATGTCTCTGTGATGTCTCTGTGATGTCTCTGTGATGTCTCTCTGATGTCACTGTGATGTCTCTCTGATGTCTCTGTGATGTCTCTCTGATGTCTCTGTGATGTCACTGTGATGTCTCTGTGATGTCTCTCTGATGTCACTGTGATGTCTCTGTGATGTCTCTCTGATGTCTCTGTGATGTCTCTCTGATGTCTCCTGAGATGTCTCCTGAGATGTCTCTGTGATGTCTCTGTGATGTCTCTCTGATCTCTCTGATGTCTCTGATGTCTCCTCAGTGGTCTCCTGAACATCAGGGTTTGTCATGTGACCAGTTCAGACTGTTGCAGCAGCAGAACCAGCTTGGCTCCGCCCCCTTCAGTGACACCAGCATCGGTATCAACAGCATCACCTGACACACCTACTGACACACCCACTGACACACATACTGACATCTACTGACACACCCACTGACACCTACTGACACACCCACTGACACTGTAAAGTGTCATAGTCAAGCATGCCCTGAACAAGAATCCGTTGAATATATTTGCATATCTCTTGAAGAATATTTTTAATGAATTTTTGAAAATCCGGAAAGCGATCCATGCACTTGGACATTCCAAGTATGTTGGAATGTCTTGAAATTGTACTCAGTCATAGTCAACGACGCCCTGAACAAGAATCAATTGAAAATATTTGCATATCTCTTAAGGAATATTTTTAATGAATTTTTGAAAATGAGGAAAGTCTGTGCACTTCGGCAGTGACTTAACTTTTTATTCAAAAAAGACCCCAAAAGTATCTTGGAATGTCTTGAAATTGTACACAGTCATAGTCAAGCATGCCCTGAACAAGAATCCGTTGAATATATTTGCATATCTCTTGAAGAATATTTTTAATGAACTTTTGAAAATCAGGAAATTGATCCATGCACTTGGACATTCCAAGTATGTTGGAATGTCTTGAAATTGTACTCAGTCATAGTCAAGGACGCCCTGAACAAGAATCCGTTGAAAATATTTGCATATCGCTTAAGGAATATTTTTAATGAATTTTTGAAAATGAGGAATTTCTGTGCACTTAGGCAGTGACTTAACTTTTTATTCAAAAAAGACCCCAAAAGTATCTTGGAATGTCTTGAAATTGTACTCAGTCATAGTCAACGACGCCCTGAACAAGAATCCGTTGAAAATATTTGCATATCGCTTCAGGAATATTTTAAATGAATTTTTGAAAATCAGGAAAGCGATCCATGCACTTAGGCAGTGACTTAACTTTTTTGACAAAAAAGACCTCAAAAGTATCTTGGAATGTCTTGAAATTGTACACAGTCATAGTCAAGCATGCCCTGAACAAGAATCCGTTGAATATATTTGCATATCTCTTGAAGAATATTTTTAATGAACTTTTGAAAATCAGGAAAGCGATCCATGCACTTGGACATTCCAAGTATGTTGGAATGTCTTGAAATTGTACTCAGTCATAGTCAACGACGCCCTGAACAAGAATCCGTTGAAAATATTTGCATATCGCTTAAGGAATATTTTTAATGAATTTTTGAAAATCAGGAAAGCGATCCATGCACTGAGGCAGTGACTTAACTTTTTCGTCAAAAAAGACCCCAAAAGTATCTTGGAATGTCTTGAAATTGTACACAGTCATAGTCAACGACGATCTGAACAAGAATCAATTGAAAATATTTGCATATCTCTTAAGGAATATTTTTAATGAATTTTTGAAAATGAGGAAAGTCTGTGCACTTAGGCAGTGACTTAACTTTTTATTCAAAAAAGACCCCAAAAGTATCTTTGAATGTCTTGAAATTGTACACAGTCATAGTCAAGCATGCCCTGAACAAGAATCCGTTGAATATATTTGCATATCTCTTAAGGAATATTTTTAATGAATTTCTGAAAATGAGGAAAGTCTGTGCACTTAGGCAGTGACTTAACTTTTTATTCAAAAAAGACCCCAAAAGTATCTTGGAATGTCTTGAAATTGTACACAGTCATAGTCAAGCATGCCCTGAACAAGAATCCGTTGAATATATTTGCATATCTTTTGAAGAATATTTTTATAGAATTTTTGAAAATCCGGAAAGCGATCCATGCACTTGGACATTCCAAGTATGTTGGAATGTCTTGAAATTGTACTCGGTCATAGTCAACGACGCCCTGAACAAGAATCCATTAAAAATATTTGCAAATCTCTTAAGGAATATTTTTAATGAATTTTTGAAAAGGAGGAAAGTCTGTGCACTTAGGCAGTGACTTAACTTTTTATTCAAAAAAGACCCCAAAAGTATCTTGGAATGTCTTGAAATTGTACACAGTCATAGTCAAGCATGTCCTGAACAAGAATCCGTTGAATATATTTGCATATCTCTTGAAGAATATTTTTATAGAACTTTTGAAAATCAGGAAAGCGATCCATGCATTTGGACATTCCAAGTATGTTGGAATGTCTTGAAATTGTACTCAGTCATAGTCAACGACGCCCTGAACAAGAATCCGTTGTAAATATTTGCATATCGCTTAAGGAATATTTTTAATGAATTTTTGAAAATCAGGAAAGCGATCGATGCACTTAGGCAGTGACTTAACTTTTTTGTCAAAAAAGACCCCAAAAGCATCTTGGAATGTCTTGAAATTGTACACAGTCATAGTCAAGCATGCCCTGAACAAGAATCCGTTGAATATATTTGCACATCTCTTGAAGAATATTTTTAATGAATTTTTGAAAATCCGGAAAGCGATCCATGCACTTGGACATTCCAAGTATGTTGGAATGTCTTGAAATTGTACTCAGTCATAGTCAACGACACCCTGAACAAGAATCCGTTGAAAATATTTGCATATCTCTTAAGGAATATTTTTAATTAATTTTTGAAAATCCGGAAAGCGATCCATGCACTTGGACATTCCAAGTATGTTGGAATGTCTTGAAATTGTACTCAGTCATAGTCAACGACACCCTGAACAAGAATCCGTTGAAAATATTTGCATATCTCTTAAGGAATATTTTTAATTAATTTTTGAAAATCCGGAAAGCGATCCATGCACTTGGACATTCCAAGTATGTTGGAATGTCTTGAAATTGTACTCAGTCATAGTCAACGACACCCTGAACAAGAATCCGTTGAAAATATTTGCATATCGCCTAACCAATATTTTAAATGAATTTTTGAAAATCAGGAAAGCGAACCATGCACTTACGCAGTGACTTAACTTTTTTGTCAAAAAAGACCCCAAAAGTATCTTGGAATGTCTTGAAATTGTACACAGTCATAGTCAAGCATGCCCTGAACAAGAATCCGTTGAATATATTTGCATATCTCTTGAAGAATATTTTTAATGAACTTTTGAACATGACATAGTTTGGCATGGGTTAACCCATGTCATGACAAACATGACATGTTTGTCCACTAGAGGGCAGTTTGAAGAACCAAGCAGCCATGAATCAGATTTGACCTTACTTGTAATGTCAAACTTGTCCACTAGAGGGCAGTTGAAATAATTAAGTATCCATACATTAAATTTGAGCTTACATGTAATGACACCTTTATCCACTAAAGGGCAGTTCCAAGAATTTAGCATGCCATAAATCAGATTTGAGCTTACATGTAATGACACATTTGTCCACCAGAGGGCAGTCTGACCAATCCAGCAGCCATAAATCAGATTTGACCTTACTTGCAATGTCAAACTTGTCCACTAGAGGGCAGTTGAAATAATTAGGTATCCATACATCAAATTTGAGCTTACATGCAATGACACCTTTATCCACTAGAGAGCAGTCTGAAGAATTTAGCATGCCATAAATCAGATTTGAGCTTACATGTAATGACACCTTTATCCACTAGAGAGCAGTCTGAAGAATTTAGCATGCCATAAATCAGATTTGAGCTTACATGTAGTGACACATTTGTCCACCAGAGGGCAGTCTGACCAATCCAGCAGCCATAAATCAGATTTGACCTTACTTGTAATGTCAAACTTGTCCACTAGATGGCAGTTGAAATAATAAAGCAGCTATAAATCAGATTTGACATAACATATAATGACATGTTTGTCCACCAGAGGGCAGTTGAAATAATTTAGTATCCATAAATCAAATTTGAGCGTGCATGTAATGACATGTTTATCCACCAGAGGGCAGTCTGAAGAATCCAGCAGCCAAAAGTCAAATTTGACCTTACATGTAATGACACCTTTATCCACTAGAGGGCAGTCTGAAGAATTTAACAGCCATAAATCAGATTTGAGCTTACATGTAATGACACATTTGTCCACCAGAGGGCAGTCTGACCAATCCAGCAGCCATAAATCAGATTTGACCTTACTTGTGATGTCAAACTTGTCCACTAGAGGGCAGTTGAAATAATTAAGCAGCTATAAATCAAATTTGAGCGTGCATGTAATGACATGTTTATCCACCAGAGGGCAGTCTGAAGAATCCAGCAGCCAAAAGTCAAATTTGACCTTACATGTAATGACACCTTTATCCACTAGAGGGCAGTCTGAAGAATTTAACAGCCATAAATCAGATTTGAGCTTACATGTAATGACACATTTGTCCACCAGAGGGCAGTCTGACCAATCCAGCAGCCATAAATCAGATTTGACCTTACTTGTAATGTCAAACTTGTCCACTAGAGGGCAGTTGAAATAATTTATCAGCTATAAATCAAATTTGAGCGTGCATGTAATGACATGTTTATCCACCAGAGGGCAGTCTGAAGAATCCAGCAGCCAAAAGTCAAATTTGACCTTACATGTAATGACATCTTTTTCCACTAGAGGGCAGTCTGAAGAATTTAGCAGCCATAAATCAGATTTGACCTTACATGTAATAACACATTTGTCCACCAGAGGGCAGTCTGACCAATCCAGCACCCATAAATCAGATTTGAACTTACTTGTAATGTCAAACTTGTCCACTAGAGGGCAGTTGAAATAATTAAGTATCCATACATCAAATTTGAGCTTACATGTAACGACATGTTTGTCCACTAGAGGGCAGTTTGAAGAACCCAGCAGCCATGAATCAGATTTGACCTTACTTGTAATGTCAAACTTGTCCACTAGAGGGCAGTTGAAATAATTAAGTATCCATACATCAAATTTGAGCTTACATGTAATGACACCTTTATCCACTAGAGGGCAATTTGAAGAACCCAGCAGCCATGAATCAGATTTGACCTTACTTGTAATGTCAAACTTGTCCAATAGAGGGCAGTCTGAATAATTCAGCAGCCATAAATCAAATGTGACCCTCCTTGTAAAAACACATTGGTTCACCAGGAAGCTGTTACACCATGTGAACCAATCCATTACCCATAATGCTTTGTTAAAACTTCAAAGTGAAGAAAACAGTGTCAGCCAATCGGCTTTTTCAGCCAATCAGCTGACGATCACAGAGAATACACATGGCTAATTGTACGGAGAGAGAGAGAGAGACAGGGAGAGGGAGAGAGAGTGTGTCGAATGTCCAGCGTATGTGTGCAGTGCGAAATTAAAGCGTGAATATCATCAAAGCAGTCATCATCAAAGCTTTGTTTGACAAAGGAAGACAAAGAGAAAAGGACAATAAGTCTGTGGCTGAGCAGCTTCTTCACGGACAAGGACAGCGAACGTACAGAGACTGCTGTGTGTGGACTGTTAGCATTTTAAGCTAGCGATCTTTATGCTAACGTGTTAGCAGACTTCATCGTCACAAAAACAACAAACAGATGATTATTCCGCGGCTGAAAGAGAGCAGGACACACACGGTAGTTGTCTGAGATGATGACATGACGCCAGCACCGCTCTATCTCCTATCGAATTGGACTTTTGGAGGCGAACAGACGTAAAACTGCAACGAAAAGGAAGCAAGCACGGACCTCTTATGATCAGAGGAACTCATGTTCTTATGGGGTGAGTTTTCCTTAACGTTGTTAATCGATGTTATGTTAGTGTTCATTCAAAGTCACATACAGACGCACATAGGGAAGCTGTCTTTTAATAATCCACTGTGCGTTTCATAACGCCGTTTGGCTACATTGTTATTAGCCATGCTTGCTTAGCTCGCTAGCTTAGCTCGCTAGCTCGGTACTGTATTATTACAATGAGAATGATGCGCACATCGAAACTTTTGTTCGGTCAGATGAGCGTATTATAAGCCGTAAGAGGAGCATGTCACGGCCCTCTTTGAGATTTTGTACACCCGCAGGTTCAGTTTGATAATTCAAATGCTTTGAGACGAAACTCCCGTGTTCGAAACCTAACATTGCATTGAATGATGTGTGAATGCCACACCTTTGCATGCATGAATCACACATGATTAACACAATGTGTGATGAACGTGTTAATTACACGTGCAATTCATGCACATAAAGGTGTGGCATTCACACATAATTCAAGCAATACTACTGATCAATCTATACTGATTCAGTGATTAAATGCCTTTTAACATGAACCATGATCTGAAATAAGTATTTTTTAATTTTTTTTCAGAATCCTGGGCATAAGGATTGGCATGTGAAGTTGCTGCCAACCCATGTGTCCAAGGCCTCAGTGTGGCGTCAATACATGAGGTCGGCTAAGGCTCTTGGTATGTGTATAAATTGATTTCTATACAATAGCCAAATGCTTATATAGACTGCAATATGTAATGTGTAAAATGTGATTTTTTTGGAAAAATAAAATCATTATTTTCATTGTGGTTCTTGCTGTCAACAGGTAGTGGAACACAGCTCTGCTGAAAGTCGCCTCAATATTCCGCAGCTTGTTGGAACGGCAGATGGCAGAGTGATAGTAAAGACCATCGACTGGCAGACACATCTGAGTCCCTACTTTCAAAAGCTCCCACAGATCAAGAGTTATCAGAACTTTAGGTATTTATATTCAAAATTCTGCATTTTATGAATAAAAAAATCACGAATGAACATAATAGTGTTCCATGTGAACAGTGAGCCATGTTTTAAATATCCTGTTGTGTGCTTCTATTCTGTCACAGCTTTGATGCCAACAGACCAGGTGTGGTGCTTGCTCAAACTCACAGTGATGCAGAGCCTATCGAGTTTCAGCTACTGCGCAACCCAGGAGTTCTGCCCCCTGTTGACAGTCTCCCCGTCCTGGCCCCACCTGGACTGACCATGGACAGGCAGACGTATCTTTTTGAAAAAATCCGGCCTTTCTGTTCTGATGAGGCAAAATTCTTCACATGCCCAGCACCAAAGGTTACAGCACAGAAGAGGGTGCGTTTGTGATGTCATCATTTAGTCCGCATATCAACTGTGATGGACAGAGTGGGTACAGCCACATTGTGGGGGAGGAACTGGTATTGAAGATGATAATATAGTCCATGGTCTGGAAAATATTCCTTCACACACTTAGATATATTTTATTTCTTTATTTTAGTTCTATGCACCATATATCTGGAACAAACTCCCAGAAAACTGTAGGTCTGCTGAAACTCTCACCTCTTTTAAATCAAGAGTGAAGACTTTTCTGTTTGCCGCTGCATTTCAGTCATTTCCAATACTGCACTGTAACCTTTATTCCTTATATATACTCTTGATTTTATTTGTTATCTTTTTATTTTATTTGTATCTATTTTATTTTTTAATCTTAATCTTTAAATTTTACCTGCTTGTTTTTATTTTGATGTTATATCTGATTTTATAAATGTCTCTTTTCTATGCTTTTTAATGCTTTATGTAAAGCACTTTGAATTACCTTGTTGTTGAAATGTGCTATACAAATAAACTTGCCTTGCCTTGCCTTACATTGACATGAACTACATTCATTCCTTTTTTTTTCCAAACTGCTACACTGTTACTGTCCTGTGGGCTAACAGACATCAGATGTCACTGACAGCTAGACTGGGTGGGGGGTTGTGACCATGTTAATGTCATGCAAATGAGCAGCTATTGGCCTGGCTCCTCAAGAGGGTCGAAATCTTTCAGGCTGAATTTCTCCCTAAAGCAGTTTGAGGAGTGTCTACATTCAAATGACCACATCTTCTTCAAAAATGATCAGATGGACATGGGTTTGACATTGTTGGAAAGCTTAGATATCACACTTTCGGAATCTGTAAATAACTCCAAATGTCCCGAAGTAGACACGTGAACCCTTTTGCCATGGCTGGACACAAATTTTCTGTTCCAGAATCGAGACCCGACATGGACCTTGTGATGGAACGGTCACGCCTGGTGTATGTCCAGGACAACATTGACGAACTCTGAACACCAGCTGTCAGAAGAGGATGAGTATTGTAAGTTGTTGTGTTTGCTGCGTTTGTCTCTGTTAATTTGTTTGTTGTTCCTAATCTGTTCCAGAATGGAGACCCAACATGGTCGACCTCGAGCCGGGGCTTGGTGGACGTTCTGGACAACTTCGACGAACTCTGAACACAGACTGTTGGAAGAGGATGAGTATGGTGATATTTTTGTTTGAGTTATTGTTGACCTCTACTTTCGTCTACAGTCGCCTCTTCCCTGATCTGGTCGGTGACTCCCACTGCACAAGAAGAACCTACAGTGGTGAGTATATCAGATTCCTTATGACATCAATGACAGTTTGATACTGCTTTTCAGTTTTGTTTTTCCTAATCTGTTTCAGAATGGAGACCCAAGGCTTGGTGGACTTCCTAGGTCCTTGACAACTTCAAACTCTAAACACTAGCTGTCGGAAGAGGATGAGTATTGTTAGTAGTTGTGTTTGCTGCTGCTTTTGTCTCTGTTAATTTGTTTGTTTTTCCTAATCTGTTCCAGAAGGGTGACCCAACATGGTCGACCTCAAGGTGGTGCTTGTTGGACGTTCTACCCTACAGTCGCATCTTCCCTGATCTCATCGGTGACTCCTACTGCACAAGAAGAACCTGCAGTGGTGAGTATATCAGATTCCTTTGGACATCAATGACAGTTTGATACTGCTTTTCAGTTTTGTTTTTCCTAATCTGTTCCAGAATGGAGACCCAACATGGTCGACCTCGAGGCGGTGCTTGGTGGACGTTCTGGACAACTTCGACGAACTCTGAACACAGATTGTCGGAAGAGGAGGAGAATGGTGATATTTATTTTTCTTTGCGTCATTGTTGTTGACTCAACTCAACTCAACTCAACTTTATTTATAGAGCGCTTTAGGCAGCTAAAGCTGGTACAAAGTGCTTAACAGTACAATAAATAAAACATGGCACATAAAACATAGGAGACAAAATAAAAACAATAAAACTATAAAACAGTAACAATGTTTAAATAATAAAAAAAACAATAAAACTATAAAACAATAAAAATGTTTAAACCATAAAACACTAAAACAAGAGCAGAGTCTCATGCTGAGTTGAACGCAGAAGAATAAAAATGTGTTTTAAGATGAGTTTTAAAAATGGACAGTGAGGGGGCCTGTCTAATATGAAGCGGGAGGGCGTTCCAAAGTTTGGGACCGGCAATGGAGAAAGCTCTTTCCCCTCTGAGCTTCCGTTTAGACCTCGGTACCTCCAGGAGCAGCTGGTCAGCTGACCTGAGGCACCGAGCAGGAGTGTAAGGATGGAGAAGCTCAGAGAGGTAAGGCGGGGCAAGACCATTTAAAGATTTAAAAACAAATAAAAGAATCTTAAAATGGACTCTAAAATGCACAGGCAGCCAGTGAAGGGAGGCCAAAATGGGAGTAATGTGCTCCCTCTTACGTGCTCCAGTTAAGAGGCGAGCAGCAGCGTTCTGGACCAACTGGAGACGTGAGAGGGAGGACTGGCTGACTCCAAGATAAAGAGCGTTACAGTAATCCAGCCGAGATGTAACAAAGGCATGGATTACTGTTTCAAAGTGCTTTTGTGAGAGAAAGGGCCTCACCTTTGCCAGCTGCCTGGGGTGAAAAAAGCTGGACTTTACTGTTGCCCCAATTTGCCGGTCCAATTTAAAATCACTGTCCATAATAAAACCTAAGTTTGTCACTAAAGGCTTCACATACGATGCCAAAGGGCCCAAATCAGCAGGGGGGGGTTCACTAGAGCCGCTAGGACCAAACATTATGACTTCCGTCTTCTTTTCATTAAATTTTAAAAAGTTCAGTGACATCCATGCTTTTATGTCATCAAGACATAATAGAAGTGGTTGCAGACAGGCATTTTTCTTACTCAGTGGGACATAAATCTGACTGTCGTCTGCATAAAAATTAAATGAGATGCCATGTTTTCTCAAGATGGAGCCCAGGGGAAGCAGATACAGGGAGAAGAGCAGGGGCCCTAAAATTGAGCCCTGTGGAACCCCATATGACAGTGGAGCAGAGCGGGACTCAGAGCCACCGAGGCGTACACACAAAGATCTTCCCTCAAGATACGATCTAAACCAATTAAGGGCGCTACCACTAATGCCCACTAGGTGCTGCAAGCGTGCCACTAAAATATTGTGGTCCACAGTGTCAAACGCTGCAGTTAGGTCCAGCAGGACAAGGATCACAGAGTCTCCAGATTCAACCGTCAGGAGGATGTCATTGAACACTCTTAATAAAGCTGACTCTGTACTATGCCTTGTTTTAAAGCCAGACTGGAAAATCTCCAGAATATCATGCTCGTCCAGGAACGACTGCAACTGGGCGTGGACAACTTTTTCCAGGATCTTTGAAATAAAAGGCAGCTTGGAGATAGGTCTATAATTGGCTAGCATAACACGATCAAGGCCAGGTTTCTTAAGCAGGGGTTGTACAACAGCATGTTTAAAACATTGGGGGACAACACCAGAAGACAGACTGCTGTTAATAATGGCCAGGACTGACTGCCCTATACAAGGAAATACCTCTTTAAAAAAGTGAGGCGGGACAGTGTCACAGGGAGAGCCTGATGGCTTCATCTGGGCAACCACTTTTTCTAAGGCAATCAGAGACACGGGCTCAAACGAATCAAGCACAGCTGAGAAAAGCACACTGTCAGAGGGGTCAGACACAGGTGTGGTGATTAGAGCCCTTGTGGTAGCAACCTTATCAATGAAGAACTGCAGGAAGCTATTGCACATTTCAGGGGATTCCTCTGTGCACACAGGCTGAGGTGAGCCAAGAACAGACTCTATGGTTTTAAATAACACACGTGGGTTGTGAGAGTTTGATTCAATAATATTTGACAGGTGCTCTCTTCTGGACTCTTTGACAGTGTTCTGGTAGCAGCGCCAGCTGTCTTTTAGGATTTGGCGAGAAACCTGCAGCTTGTCCTTTTTCCACCTGCGTTCAGCTTTGCGGCAATCCTGTCTGGCTGCGCGAGTTCTCGCATTGAACCAGGGCTCAGGTTTAGCTTTGGGCTGCACGGTTTTAAATGGAGCCACAGAGTCCAATATGGTTCGGCAGGAGGAGTGAAACGAAGAACTGAGCACCTCCGTGTTTGGTAATAATTCAGAGGGGACACAGAGCTGGTTAAAGGCAGCAGAAAACTGGCCGGAAAACTGACCTCTACTTTTGTCTACAGTCGCCTCTTCCCTGATCTCATCGGTGACTCCCACTGCACAAGAAGAACCTACAGTGGTGAGTATATCAGATTCCTTTGAACATCAATGAAAGTTTGATGCTGCTTTTCAGTTTCGTTTTTCCTAATCTGTTTCAGAATGGAGACCCAAGGCTTGGTGGATTTCTGACGTCCAGGACAACTTTGAACATCTGAACACCAACTGTCAGAAGAAGATGAGTATTGTTGTTTTCTGCTGCTCTCGTCCCTTTTCATTATTTAGTTTTTTCCATTATTTTTTAAGTGTACAAAAATCACTATAGTCACAAAGCACTGAATACGATTCAAACACAGGTTGTTTTTTGATATATAAACAGACTCAGGGTTCAAGTTTGTTTCATTTTTGAAATGAAATGTTTGGTGTGGTTTAAGGAATATTTGGTTGTTATTAGACCCTGAGATGGGTCAGTGACTAGGAGAAACATTGATTTTGATGCATTATTACTTTTTTGTAGTAGCAGATCCAATGTAATCTTATTTTGTGATATATGATGGATTTTGAATCGGTCTCCGACTACAAGTAAAACATTTTTTTCCTACTAACCCAATTATAACCTGGTTTTGTTTTAAGATGAATAAACATACAATAATAGTTTGAACCTGAAAAACATTTATTTTGCAAAGGACACTGAATGATGAACACTTAAATATGAACATTGAATATGAAACATGGGGCAGTTTGGTGTGTTGTTGGCGATGGGGAGAAGGGAAAAGATGGAGATGGTGAGTGAGTTCATCATGTGTGAATGTGAGAGTTCAGCTCAGGTGGAGCAGAGACTCCAAATCTCGCTCGTTCACTCGCAGTCACGCTCGCTCACTCTCGCTCGCTCACTCACTCACTCACAGTCACTCACTCACTCTCGCTCGCTCGCTCACTCGCTCCCTCACTCCCTCACTCCCTCACTCAGTCACACATGATGCACTCACTCACCATCTCTCTTCCTTTCTCCCCATCTCCAACAACACACCCAACTGCCCCATGTTTCATATTCAATGTTTATATTTCAGTCTTCATCATTCAGGGTCGTCTTTGCAAAATAAATATTTGTTCAGGTTGAACCTATTCTTGTTTATTTATCTTAAAACAAAACAGGGTAATAATTATTTAGTAGGAAAAAAAAGTTTGCTTATATAAGGAGACGATTCAAAATCCATCATATCACAAGATTATTAAATTGCATCTGCCACTACAGAAACTAACAATGCATCAAAATCAATGTTTCTTCCAATCACTGACCATCTCAGGGCCTGATAATAATAAATAGTCCTTGAAAGGTATTTTATGATTGATTGGAAAGGATTGTAGTTTTTTTGTTGATTTAAAGAGTTGCATAAACATTATAGCCTTTAAAGGGTTAGAATTTTTAAAAATATAATTTGATGAGTATATCTCAGTCTGAAGTAGCGTTAAAAGAGTGACAATTTAAAGTTGAAAAAAATATGAACAATATTTTTGTAGGAGACTGTTTTTAGAAAAATCTGACATTGCAAAAAATAAGAATGCATCAGAATCAAAAGTTATTGTAGTTGCATAAACAATATGGCCTTTAAAAGGTTAACATTTTAAAAAATATTAATATTTGATATGCATATTGACTGAACACAGACTGTCGGAAGAGGAGGAGTATGGTGATATTTCTTATTTGTGTTTGCTTCATCGTTGTTGACCTCTACTTTCGTCTACAGTCGCCTCTTCCCTGATCTCATCGGTGACTCCTACAACACAAGAACCTCCAGTTGTGAGTATATCAGATTCCTTTGGGCATCAGTGACAGTTTGATACTGCTTTTCAGTTTTGTTTTTCCTAATCTGTTTCAGAATGGAGACCCTACGCTTGGTGGACTTCCTACGTTCTGGACAACTTTGAAGAACTCTGAACCCCAGCGGTCGGAAGAGGATGAGTATTGTTAATTGTTTGCTGCTGCTTTTGTCTCTGTTAATTTGTTTGTTTTTCCTAATCTGTTCCAGAAGGGTGACCCAACATGGTCGACCTCGAGGTGGTGCTTGGTGGACGTTCTACCCTACAGTCGCGTCTTCCCTGATCTCATCGGTGACTCCTACTGCACAAGAAGAATCTGCAGTGGTGAGTATATCAGATTCCTTTGGACATCAGTGACTGTTTGATGCTGCTTTTTAGTTTTGTTTTTCCTAATCTGTTTCAGAATGGAGACCCTACGCTTGGTGGACTTCCTATGTCCTGGACAACTTTGAAGAACTCTGAACCCCAGCTGTCGGAAGAGGATGAGTATTGTTAATTGTTGTTTTTGCTGCTGCTTTTGTCACTTTTATCTGTTTGTTTTTCCTAATCTGTTCCAGAAGGGAGACCCAACATGATCGACCTCGAGGTGGTGCTTGGTGGACGTTCTACACTACAGTCGCCTCTTCCCTGATCTGGTCGGTGACTCCCACTGCACAAGAAGAACCTGCAGTGGTGAGTATATCAGATTCCTTTGGACATCAGTGACTGTTTGATGCTGCTTTTCAGTTTCGTTTTTCCTAATCTGTTTCAGAATGGAGACCCTACGCTTGGTGGACTTCCTACGTTCTGGACAACTTTGAAGAACTCTGAACCCCAGCGGTCGGAAGAGGATGAGTATTGTTAATTGTTTGCTGCTGCTTTTGTCTCTGTTAATTTGTTTGTTTTTCCTAATCTGTTCCAGAAGGGTGACCCAACATGGTCGACCTCGAGGTGGTGCTTGGTGGACATTCTACCCTACAGTCGCGTCTTCCCTGATCTCATCGGTGACTCCTACTGCACAAGAAGAATCTGCAGTGGTGAGTATATCAGATTCCTTTGGACATCAGTGACTGTTTGATGCTGCTTTTTAGTTTCGTTTTTCCTAATCTGTTCCAGGATGGAGACCCAAGGCTTGGTGGATTTCTGACGTCCAGCACAACTTTGAACATCTGAACACCAACTGTCAGAAGAAGATGAGTATTGTTACTTGTTTGCTGCTGCTCTCGTCCCTTTTCATTATTTAGTTTTTCCATTATTTTTGAAGTGTACAAAAATCCCTTTAGTCACAAAGCACTGAATACGATTCAAACACAGGTTGTTATTTGATATATAAACAGACTCAGGGTTCAAGTTTATTTCATTTTTGAAATGAAATGTTTGGTGTGGTTTAAGGAATATTTGGTTGTTATTAGACCCTGAGATGGGTCAGTGACTAGGAGAAACATTGATTTTGATGCATTAGTTGTTTGTAGTAGCAGATCCAATGTAATCTTATTTTGTGATATATGATGGATTTTGAATCGGTCTCCGACTACAAGTAAAACATTTTTTTCCTACTAACCCAATTATAGCCTGGTTTTGTTTTAAGATGAATAAACATACAATAATAGTTTGAACCTGAAAAACATTTATTTTGCAAAGGACACTGAATGATGAACACTTAAATATGAACATTGAATATGAAACATGGGGCAGTTTGGTGTGTTGTTGGCGATGGGGAGAAGGGAAAAGATGGAGATGGTGAGTGAGTTCATCATGTGTGAATGTGAGAGTTCAGCTCAGGTGGAGCAGAGACTCCAAATCTCGCTCGTTCACTCGCAGTCACGCTCGCTCGCTCACTCTCGCTCGCTCACTCACTCACAGTCACTCACTCACTCTCGCTCGCTCGCTCACTCGCTCCCTCACTCCCTCACTCCCTCACTCAGTCACACATGATGCACTCACTCACCATCTCTCTTCCTTTCTCCCCATCTCCAACAACACACCCAACTGCCCCATGTTTCATATTCAATGTTTATATTTCAGTCTTCATCATTCAGGGTCGTCTTTGCAAAATAAATATTTGTTCAGGTTGAACCTATTCTTGTTTATTTATCTTTAAACAAAACAGGGTAATAATTATTTAGTTGGAAAAAAGTTTGCTTATAGAAGGAGACGGTTCAAAATCCATCATATCACAAGATTATTAAATTGCATCTGCCACTACAGAAACTAACAATGCATCAAAATCAATGTTTCTTCCAATCACTGACCATCTCAGGGCCTGATAATAATAAATAGTCCTTGAAAGGTATTTTATGATTGATTGGAAAGGATTGTAGTTTTTTTGTTGATTTAAAGAGTTGCATAAACATTATGGCCTTTAAAGGGTTAGAATTTTAAAAATATAATTTGATGAGTATATCTCAGTCTGAAGTAGCGTTAAAAGAGTGACAATTTAAAGTTGAAAAAAATATGAACAATATTTTTGTAGGAGACAGTTTTTAGAAAAATCTGACATTGCAAAAAATAAGAATGCATCAGAATCAAAAGTTGTTGTAGTTTTTTTTTCCCAATAAAAACAGTGTAGTTGCGTAAACAATATGGCCTTTAAAAGGTTCACCTTTTAAAAATATTAATATTTGATATGCATATTTCAGGATGAAGTAGCTTCAAAAGACTGACTCATTTAAAGTGGAAATAAATATTAAGATATTTTTACAGCAGTTTTTGGCAAGGGGCCGTTTTCTGCAACAAGGAACAAATGAGGGGGTTAGGGTTAGCTAACCTTAGTTAGTTATCCCCAAAACACCTGGTTCAGGTGCACAGGTTATCAGAGTTCTGCAGAGCTCGTTAACCACTTCCACTACACAAGAACCTACAGTGGTGAGTATATTAGACTCCTTTTGACATCAATGACACTTTGCTACTGCTTTTCAGTTTTGTTTTTCCTAATCTGTTCCAGAATTGAGACCCTAACACTTGGTGGACTTCTTACGTCCTGGACAACTTAGACGAACTCTGAACACCGGCTGTCAAAACAAGATGAGTGTTTTTTTGTTTGTGTCAATATGCACTTCTACTTTGGTCTGTCGTTTCATCTTCCTGTGTTGTCGTTGTTACACAAATGTGTACACTTAGCAAAACTTAGTTGACAGTAAACGGGTGCAGGTGTCGGAGGATTGATAACTCTGATTGGACGGAACTCTCCATACGTGACAGCAAAACAAAAATCTGCTCACAAGGATGGACAAACTGGAATCATGGCTTGGAAATGCAAAAGTAACTTTCTGGACAACTTTGTCAACACGATGATGGAGCAAATGGAGGAATTCATTCACCTCAGTGAATCTACTCTTGGAAAATGGATGGATCTGCATGATGATCTTTGAGGAAATGGGATCAGTGGATTCAAAACCTGGAGGAACGGAACACAAGAATCTGAAAAAAACCCAACATGAACTGCACAAAATGGCCTCCTTGTGGTCGTCCAACCAAAACCACTGACTAACAAAAGTTACCACCTCTTGTCCTTTCTGTTCCCCTCCCATTCCCCCCAACCGGTCGAGGCAGACGGCCGCACACTTTGAGTCTGGTTCTGCCAGAGATTTCTTCCTGTTAAAAGGGAGTTTTTTCTCTCCACTGTTGCCACGATTGCTTGCTCATTGTGTGAATTGTTGGGTTTCTCTTCTCTCTAATATTATGAATGATTTAAAAAAAAAAAAGGAGTGCAAGTCCGACTGTCACCTCCACGTGGTGCACTCTGGGTAACGCTAACGACGGCGGCAAACGATAAGTTTACCCGGACATTTGTGACTTATTTGAAAAGTTGATCTTTTTGAGTAAATGTTAATGTGTAGAATGTGTTTGAATGTTTGTCATTGTTGTGACGATAGTCAAGTTAATTTTCACTTCATGTGTTTTCATGTGTCCAGAAACGGCAGCAAAACATGGACTGGATTTCACCGACTGGACTTGATGTGGTTTCCCTGTGAGTCGACAAACTCATTTATTTCCTTGCTGTCCTTTTATTGCTTTCCTTTTCTCTTTCCTTCCATTCTTTTTCATGTCTTTCAGCCCTTTCTTTTTGCCATTTCCTCCATCCCTGTGTTCTCTCCTTCTCTAATGGACTTTATTGCTTCCTTCCTTTTTCTGATTAAATGAGGTTTTAGTCCAACCAGCAGGGGGCGTCACAGCCACTTCAGCCTCAGTGGGTGAAGCTGAGTCTTTTTTCTTTTCCATTTCTAATTCACAGTGTAAGTGGGGTTTAAAGCCAACAGGGTTTATGAAGAATAAGTTCTTGTTTTTATTGTTATTTAAAGCTAACTGTATTTTCTTCTCTGTATTGTTTTATTGCGTTGAAGAAAAGAGCCTGTGATTGTTTGACTTTAATTTCTACTTAACCTTTATATGTTTCTTTGATGCCGTTTTGTTTCTTTTCTGCTTTGTGTTGATGTTTTTTCCATCTTGAATCTTTTGTGTTAAATAAATAAATAAGTCACTTATTTGAAGTCTCTCGCTCTTTCACTCACACTCACTCTGCTGAACTGGCTGAACAAATGTGTGCCACATTCTGGCCCTCGGTGAAACTCTGTATGGCCTGAACCCTGAATGTTTTCTCAAGTTATTTATGGGCTGGCAGTGACTTGAATTCAGCAGCTTTGAATACATTTTTCATCTACACGTAATGTCACCTTTGTCCACTGGAGGTCAGGTTTTTGCAGTTCTGTTTTATGATGAATTATTTATGGCCTGGCAGGGTCTTAAACATAAAAAAACTGTTTCCCTCACAAAAGTTACTATTTATTTCACCAGTTTAGCAGCTCTAAATCTCATGTGACCTTACATGTAATGTCAAACGTGTCCACCAGAGGGCAGTTTCAACATGTAAACACATTTCAAGATCCTCTTCACCACCTACAAATCCTTCTTACCTTCAGACCTCCTCCATCGCCCCATTCACTCACACCGAACACGCTACACCGTCAAACATCTGTGTAGCCCCAGTTAAGCCCCTCAAGCATTTTATTTTAGATTTTATAAAATATATAATATAGATATATGTTTTTTTGAAGTTTAACATTTAAAAAGTTCAAGTAGCCATTCTGTTCCAATCCAATCCCTGTGTGTGTGAGTAAGAATGGAATAGGTGAGGGCGGGTCGCTACGGTAACTGTGGAGCTTCGGGCGCTGTCCGTGGTGCTGAAAGGCTGCTTTGTTGGATGAGTGTGTGACTTTGTTTTCTTTTTTTTCCCTCTACATGTAAAGTGACTTTTGTGATAGAGGAGGGAAGTGTGATGGAGCCTTGAGGGATTCTGGACTCATCACCAGGCTCGCTTCTCCTCGGCCTCAAATCTCCACGGACCTGAAACACAAGGAAAAGCAGCTGAAGCCACTTTCACTCATGACAATCCATCATTATTGAGTCACTGTGATGAAAGGAAGAAACTGTAGGGATGTTTTTAAGGTAGAACATTAGCTGAAAGGATGTTGTCGATGAATTCGTTCTTCATTGATGAAGCAGAGCATGAGAGAGAATAGATCAAAGCAGGAGAAACATCTTCTACATACGTAGAGTAAGATTAGAAGTAAGAGGAAGATTCTATTGAATAATATCTCAAATATCCAATGCCTTACCTGAACATTACTGGGCTCAGAGATGGAGAAGCTGGTCTCTTGAAAGTTGCTGCCATCTGCTGGTTTACCAGACAACGCCAGATCGGTCCTGCTGGATCTCAGTGCAGCATTTGATACGATAGATCATGAGATCCTGCTACATAGACTAGAACAAGATGTTGTGATTAGAGGATCTGCACTTGTCTGGTTCAAGTCCTATTTATGGGACAGATTTCAGTTTGTTAGTGTTAACGAGGACTACTCCATATTCACTAAGGTCAACTACGGAGTTCCTCAGGGTTCCGTGCTCGGACCTATTCTTTTTACCCTGTACATGCTGCCATTAGGCAACATTATCAGGAAACACAACATAGATTTCCATTGTTATGCAGACGACACCCAGCTATATGTATCTGTACGACCGGTAGACCCAAACCCATCTATAAAACTCCAGGATTGTCTCATAGACATACAGACGTGGATGACTCTGAACTTTCTGATGCTTAACACAGAAAAAACTGAGGTCATGGTCCTTGGGCCAAAAGATATAAGAGCAGCACTTTTAAGTGGAGCTCTAAACCGAGGCAGTAACACTTCAGTCCCTTGCACTACAGTAAGGAACCTAGGAGTCCTGTTTGACCAGGATTTATCACTGGATGAACATATTAAGCATATATGTAGAACAGCCTTCTTCCACCTTCGCAACATTAAGACAATTAGAAATATTATATCACGACAAGACTCTGAGAAACTTATCCACGCCTTTATAACCTCTAGGCTGGATTACTGTAACTCCTTACTGTCTGGATGTCCTAGTAAGTCCTTGAGAAGCCTTCAACTTGTCCAGAACGCATCAGCACGGATACTGACTGGAACCAGACGACGTGATTATACAACTCCTGTCTTGGCTTCTCTTCACTGGCTCCCAGTGAAAAGTAGAATAGATTTTAAAATACTTCTACTCACATACAAGGCCCTGAATAATCAGGCACCTTCTTATATTTGTGACTTAATCACTTTATATCAACCCAATAGACCCTGAACTCAGGTCTACTGGTTATTCCTAAAATAACTAGAAGTAGAATCGGTGGTAGAACATTTATCTACCAGGCTCCTCTCCTGTGGAACCAACTTCTGCTTTCAGTCAGACAGTCTGACTCTGTCTCTGCCTTTAAGGTGAGACTGAAAACCTACCTTTTTAACATAGACTATAGTCAAAGCTAGATCAGGTATGTCCTGATTAGAATAGTCTATCTTATGCTGCCATAGGCTTAGACTGCTGGAGGAATTTCCCATCATGCACTTAGAATGAGCACACAGACTTTGCACGAGCCGCACTTTCTCTACCCCGTCCTCAATTTCTCAACCCTCATCACTTACCCGATGTCCCCCATGACATGTAGACCATAAATCCACATTTAGACCATAAATCCACATGTAGCACATAAATCCACATGTACACCATAAATCCACATTTAGACCATAAATCCACATGTAGCACATAAATCCACATGTACACCATACATCCACATGTACACCATAAATCCACATGTACACCATAAATCCACATGTAGACCATAAATCCACATGTAGCACATAAATCCACATGTAGACCATAAATCCACATGTAGACCATAAATTCACATGTAGACCTTCTCTAACTGATGTTTAATCTCTTACAGTTCTGCTGACACCAGTGAACGACATGAGGTCAGGACAGGAAAGAGGACTCCGTCATCTTCAAGTCTCTGACCACAACAGCCTTCACGACAGGCTGTGACAGATGATCCTGGCATTTAAAGACTTTTCACTTTTTATTCTTTGTCATTGTGTATTGTATGTTTTTGGTAACATCTACTGCACGTCTGTCCGTCCAGGGAGTGGATCCCTCAACTGTGGTTCTCCTTAAGGTTTCTACCCTTTTCCCTGTTAGAAGAGTTTTTTCGCTGGTAGTTTTTCCTTACCCTGGTCGAAGGACAGAGGATGTTACCAACCCTGTGAAGTCCCTGAGACAAACTATGTTTTGTAAACTGTGGGCTATACAAAAAATGATTGATTGATTGATTGATTTAACAGAAAAAAACCAAAAGTATCTTGGAATGTCTTGAAATTGTACACAGTCATAGTCAACGACACCCTGAACAAGAATCCGTTGAAAATATTTGCATATCTCTTAAGGAATATTTTTAATGAATTTTTGAAAATTAGGAAAGCGATCCATGCACTTAGGCAGTGACTTAACTTTTGATGTTTTTGGTTTGTTTTTAAAGCATTAAAGCTGCAGGAGTTCATCCATGTCGCCCAGTCGCTGGAAACAAACGTTTTGACACCGTGGATCACACAGCAGTATATCAGGTGAGACGAAGGAAACGATCCATTTGCCCTGATGCACTTAGTGACTTGACTTTTTTTTCAAAAAAGACCCCAAAAGTATCTTGGAATGTCTTGAAATTGTACACAGTCATAGTCAAGCATGCCCTGAACAAGAATCCGTTGAATATATTTGCATATCTCTTGAGGAATATTTTTAATGAATTTTTGAAAATCAGGAAAGCGATCCATGCACTGAGGCAGTGACTTAACTTTTGATGTTTTTGGGTTGTTTTTAAAGAATTAAAGCTGCAGGAGTTCATCCATGTCGTCCAGTCGCTGGAAACAAACGTTTGGACACCGTGGATCACACAGCAGGATATCAGGTGAGACGAAGGAAACGATCCATTTGCCCTGATGCACTTAGTGACTTGACTTTTTTTTCAAAAAAAAACCCAAAAGTGGAATGTCTTGAAATTGTACACAGTCATAGTCAAGCATGCCCTGAACAAGAATCCGTTGAATATATTTGCATATCTCTTGAAGAATATTTTTAATGAATTTTTGAAAATCCGGAAAGCGATCCATGCACTTGGACATTCCAAGTATGTTGGAATGTCTTGAAATTGTACTCAGTCATAGTCAACGACGCCCTGAAGAAGAATCCGTTGAAAATATTTGCATATCTCTTAAGGAATATTTTTAATGAATTTTTGAAAATCAGGAAAGCGATCCATGCACTTAGGCAGTGACTTAACTTTTTTGTCAAAAAAGACCCCAATAGTATCTTGGAATGTCTTGAAATTGTACACAGTCATAGTCAAGCATGCCCTGAACAAGAAACCGTTGAATATATTTGCATATCTCTTGAAGAATATTTTTAATGAACTTTTGAAAATCCGGAAAGCGATCCATGCACTTGGACATTCCAAGTATGTTGGAATGTCTTGAAATTGTACTCAGTCATAGTCAACGACGCCCTGAACAAGAATCCGTTGAAAATATTTGCATATCGCTTAAGGAATATTTGTAATGAATTTTTTAAAAAATCAGGAAAGCGATCCATGCACTTAGGCAGTGACTTAACTTTTTCGTCAAAAAAGACCCCAAAAGTATCTTGGAATGTCTTGAAATTGTACACAGTCATAGTCAAGCATGCCCTGAACAAGAATCCGTTGAATATATTTGCATATCTTTTGAAGAATATTTTTAATGAATTTTTGAAAATCCGGAAAGCGATCCATGCACTTAGGCAGTGACTTAACTTTTTCGTCAAAAAAGACCCCAAAAGTATCTTGGAATGTCTTGAAATTGTACACAGTCATAGTCAAGCATGCCCTGAACAAGAATCCGTTGAATATATTTGCATATCTCTTAAGGAATATTTTTAATGAATTTTTGAAAATGAGGAATTTCTGTGCACTTAGGCAGTGACTTAACTTTTTATTCAAAAAAGACCCCAAAAGTATCTTGGAATGTCTTGAAATTGTACTCAGTCATAGTCAACGACGCCCTGAACAAGAATCCGTTGAAAATATTTGCATATCGCTTAAGGAATATTTTTAATGAATTTTTGAAAATCAGGAAAGCGATCCATGCACTTAGGCAGTGACTTAACTTTTTCGTCAAAAAAGACCCCAAAAGTATCTTGGAATGTCTTGAAATTGTACACAGTCATAGTCAAGCATGCCCTGAACAAGAATCCGTTGAATATATTTGCATATCTCTTGAAGAATATTTTTAATGAATTTTTGAAAATCCGGAAAGCGATCCATGCACTTGGACATTCCAAGTATGTTGGAATGTCTTGAAATTGTACTCAGTCATAGTCAACGACGCCCTGAACAAGAATCAATTGAAAATATTCGCATATCTCTTAAAGAATATTTTTAATGAATTTTTGAAAATCAGGAAAGCGATCCATGCACTTCGGTAAGTGACTTAACTTTTTTGTCAAAAAAGACCCCAAAAGTATCTTGGAATGTCTTGAAATTGTACACAGTCATAGTCAAGCATGCCCTGAACAAGAATCCATTGAATATATTTGCATATCGCTTAAGGAATATTTTTAATGAATTTTTGAAAATCAGGAAAGCGATCCATGCACTTAGGCAGTGACTTAACTTTTTCGTCAAAAAAGACCCCAAAAGTATCTTGGAATGTCTTGAAATTGTACACAGTCATAGTCAAGCATGCCCTGAACAAGAATCCGTTGAATATATTTGCATATCTCTTGAAGAATATTTTTAATGAATTTTTGAAAATCCGGAAAGCGATCCATGCACTTGGACATTCCAAGTATGTTGGAATGTCTTGAAATTGTACTCAGTCATAGTCAACGACGCCCTGAACAAGAATCAATTGAAAATATTCGCATATCTCTTAAGGAATATTTTTAATGAATTTTTGAAAATCAGGAAAGCAATCCATGCACTTAGGCAGTGACTTAACTTTTTTGTGAAAAAAGACCCCAAAGGTATCTTGGAATGTCTTGAAATTGTACACAGTCATAGTCAAGCATGCCCTGAACAAGAATCCGTTGAATATATTTGCATATCTCTTGAAGAATATTTTTAATGAACTTTTGAAAATCAGGAAAGCGATCCATGCACTTGGACATTCCAAGTATGTTGGAATGTCTTGAAATTGTACTCAGTCATAGTCAACGACGCCCTGAACAAGAATCCGTTGAAAATATATGCATATCGCTTAAGGAATATTTTTAATGAATTTTTGAAAATCAGGAAAGCGATCCATGCACTTAGGCAGTGACTTAACTTTTTTGTCAAAAAAGACCCCAAAAGTATCTTGGAATGTCTTGCAATTGTACACAGTCATAGTCAAGCATGCCCTGAACAAGAATCCATTGAATATATTTGCATATCGCTTAAGGAATATTTTTAATGAATTTTTGAAAATCAGGAAAGCGATCCATGCACTTAGGCAGTGACTTAACTTTTTCGTCAAAAAAGACCCCAAAAGTATCTTGGAATGTCTTGAAATTGTACACAGTCATAGTCAAGCATGCCCTGAACAAGAATCCGTTGAATATATTTGCATATCTCTTGAAGAATATTTTTAATGAACTTTTGAAAATCAGGAAAGCGATCCATGCACTTGGACATTCCAAGTATGTTGGAATGTCTTGAAATTGTACTCAGTCATAGTCAACGACGCCCTGAACAAGAATCAGTTGAAAATATTTGCATATCGCTTAAGGAATATTTTTAATGAATTTTTGAAAATCAGGAAAGCGATCCATGCACTTAGGCAGTGACTTAACTTTTTCGTCAAAAAAGACCACAAAAGTATCTTGGAATGTCTTGAAATTGTACACAGTCATAGTCAAGCATGCCCTGAACAAGAATCCGTTGAATATATTTGCATATCTCTTGAAGAATATTTTTAATGAATTTTTGAAAATCCGGAAAGCGATCCATGCACTTGGACATTCCAAGTATGTTGGAATGTCTTGAAATTGTACTCAGTCATAGTCAACGACGCCCTGAACAAGAATCAATTGAAAATATTCGCATATCTCTTAAGGAATATTTTTAATGAATTTTTGAAAATCAGGAAAGCAATCCATGCACTTAGGCAGTGACTTAACTTTTTTGTCAAAAAAGACCCCAAAGGTATCTTGGAATGTCTTGAAATTGTACACAGTCATAGTCAAGCATGCCCTGAACAAGAATCCGTTGAATATATTTGCATATCTCTTGAAGAATATTTTTAATGAACTTTTTAAAATCAGGAAAGCGATCCATGCACTTGGACATTCCAAGTATGTTGGAATGTCTTGAAATTGTACTCAGTCATAGTCAACGACGCCCTGAACAAGAATCCGTTGAAAATATATGCATATCGCTTAAAGAATATTTTTAATGAATTTTTGAAAATCAGGAAAGCGATCCATGCACTTAGGCAGTGACTTAACTTTTTTGTCAAAAAAGACCCCAAAAGTATCTTGGAATGTCTTGAAATTGTACACAGTCATAGTCAAGCATGCCCTGAACAAGAAACCGTTGAATATATTTGCATATCTCTTGAAGAATATTTTTAATGAACTTTTGAAAATCCGGAAAGCGATCCATGCACTTGGACATTCCAAGTATGTTGGAATGTCTTGAAATTGTACTCAGTCATAGTCAACGACGCCCTGAACAAGAATCCGTTGAAAATATTTGCATATCGCTTAAGGAATATTTTTAATGAATTTTTTAAAAAATCAGGAAAGCGATCCAGGCACTTAGGCAGTGACTTAACTTTTTCGTCAAAAAAGACCCCAAAAGTATCTTGGAATGTCTTGAAATTGTACACAGTCATAGTCAAGCATGCCCTGAACAAGAATCCGTTGAATATATTTGCATATCTTTTGAAGAATATTTTTAATGAATTTTTGAAAATCCAGAAAGCGATCCATGCACTTAGGCAGTGACTTAACTTTTTCGTCAAAAAAGACCCCAAAAGTATCTTGGAATGTCTTGAAATTGTACACAGTCATAGTCAAGCATGCCCTGAACAAGAATCCGTTGAATATATTTGCATATCTCTTAAGGAATATTTTTGATGAATTTTTGAAAATGAGGAATTTCTGTGCACTTAGGCAGTGACTTAACTTTTTATTCAAAAAAGACCCCAAAAGTATCTTGGAATGTCTTGAAATTGTACACAGTCATAGTCAAGCATGCCCTGAACAAGAATCTGTTGAATATATTTGCATATCGCTTAAGGAATATTTTTAATGAATTTTTGAAAATCAGGAAAGCGATCCATGCACTTGGACATTCCAAGTATGTTGGAATGTCTTGAAATTGTACTCAGTCATAGTCAACGACGCCCTGAACAAGAATCCGTTGAAAATATTTGCATATCGCTTCAGGAATATTTTAAATGAATTTTTGAAAATCAGGAAAGCGATCCATGCACTTGGACATTCCAAGTATGTTGGAATGTCTTGAAATTGTACTCAGTCATAGTCAACGACGCCCTGAACAAGAATCAATTGAAAATATTTGCATATCTCTTAAGGAATATTTTTAATGAATTTTTGAAAATGAGGAAAGTCTGTGCACTTCGGCAGTGACTTAATTTTTTCGTCAAAAAAGACCCCAAAAGTATCTTGGAATGTCTTGAAATTGTACACAGTCATAGTCAACGACGCCCTGAACAAGAATCCGTTGAAAATATTTGCATATCGCTTAAGGAATATTTTTAATGAATTTTTGAAAATCAGGAAAGCGATCCATGCACTTAGGCAGTGACTTAACTTTTTTGTCAAAAAAGACCCCAAAAGTTTCTTGGAATGTCTTGAAATTGTACACAGTCATAGTCAACGACGCCCTGAACAAGAATCCGTTGAATATATTTGCATATCTCTTGAAGAATATTTTTAATGAATTTTTGAAAATCCGAAAAGCGATCCATGCACTTGGACATTCCAAGTATGTTGGAATGTCTTGAAATTGTACTCAGTCATAGTCAACGACGCCCTGAACAAGAATCAATTGAAAATATTTGCATATCTCTTAAGGAATATTTTTAATGAATTTTTGAAAATGAGGAAAGTCTGTGCACTTAGGCAGTGACTTAACTTTTTATTCAAAAAAGACCCCAAAAGTATCTTGGAATGTCTTGAAATTGTACACAGTCATAGTCAAGCATGCCCTGAACAAGAATCCGTTGAATATATTTGCATATCTCTTGAAGAATATTTTTAATGAACTTTTGAAAATCAGGAAAGCGATCCATGCACTTGGACATTCCAAGTATGTTCGAATGTCTTGAAATTGTACTCAGTCATAGTCAACGACGCCCTGAACAAGAATCCGTT
The DNA here is from genome assembly GCF_963457635.1 of Microchirus variegatus. Lineage (NCBI taxonomy): Eukaryota > Metazoa > Chordata > Actinopteri > Pleuronectiformes > Soleidae > Microchirus > Microchirus variegatus. The sequence continues at coordinate 197,432 of NW_028154737.1, forward strand.
GAAAATATTTGCATATCGTTTAAGGAATATTTTTAAAGAATTTCTGAAAATCAGGAAAGCGATCCATGCACTTAGGCAGTGACTTAACTTTTTCGTCAAAAAAGACCCCAAAAGTATCTTGGAATGTCTTGAAATTGTACACAGTCATAGTCAAGCATGCCCTGAACAAGAATCCGTTGAATATATTTGCATATCTCTTGAAGAATATTTTTAATGAACTTTTGAAAATCAGGAAAGCGATCCATGCACTTGGACATTCCAAGTATGTTGGAATGTCTTGAAATTGTACTCAGTCATAGTCAACGACGCCCTGAACAAGAATCCGTTGAAAATATTTGCATATCGCTTAAGGAATATTTTTAATGAATTTCTGAAAATGAGGAAAGCGATCCATGCACTTAGGCAGTGACTTAACTTTTTTGTCAAAAAAGACCCCAAAAGTATCTTGGAATGTCTTGAAATTGTACACAGTCATAGTCAAGCATGCCCTGAACAAGAATCTGTTGAATATATTTGCATATCTCTTGAAGAATATTTTTAATGAATTTTTGAAAATCCGAAAAGCGATCCATGCACTTGGACATTCCAAGTATGTTGGAATGTCTTGAAATTGTACTCAGTCATAGTCAACGACGCCCTGAACAAGAATCAATTGAAAATATTTGCATATCTCTTAAGGAATATTTTTAATGAATTTTTGAAAATGAGGAAAGTCTGTGCACTTAGGCAGTGACTTAACTTTTTATTCAAAAAAGACCCCAAAAGTATCTTGGAATGTCTTGAAATTGTACACAGTCATAGTCAAGCATGCCCTGAACAAGAATCCGTTGAATATATTTGCATATCTCTTGAAGAATATTTTTAATGAACTTTTGAAAATCAGGAAAGCGATCCATGCACTTGGACATTCCAAGTATGTTGGAATGTCTTGAAATTGTACTCAGTCATAGTCAACGACGCCCTGAACAAGAATCCGTTGAAAATATTTGCATATCGTTTAAGGAATATTTTTAAAGAATTTCTGAAAATCAGGAAAGCGATCCATGCACTTAGGCAGTGACTTAACTTTTTCGTCAAAAAAGACCCCAAAAGTATCTCGGAATGTCTTGAAATTGTACACAGTCATAGTCAAGCATGCCCTGAACAAGAATCCGTTGAATATATTTGCATATCTCTTGAAGAATATTTTTAATGAATTTTTGAAAATCCGAAAAGCGATCCATGCACTTGGACATTCCAAGTATGTTGGAATGTCTTGAAATTGTACTCAGTCATAGTCAACGACGCCCTGAACAAGAATCAATTGAAAATATTTGCATATCTCTTAAGGAATATTTTTAATGAATTTTTGAAAATGAGGAAAGTCTGTGCACTTAGGCAGTGACTTAACTTTTTATTCAAAAAAGACCCCAAAAGTATCTTGGAATGTCTTGAAATTGTACACAGTCATAGTCAAGCATGCCCTGAACAAGAATCCGTTGAATATATTTGCATATCTCTTGAAGAATATTTTTAATGAACTTTTGAAAATCAGGAAAGCGATCCATGCACTTGGACATTCCAAGTATGTTCGAATGTCTTGAAATTGTACTCAGTCATAGTCAACGACGCCCTGAACAAGAATCCGTTGAAAATATTTGCATATCGTTTAAGGAATATTTTTAAAGAATTTCTGAAAATCAGGAAAGCGATCCATGCACTTAGGCAGTGACTTAACTTTTTCGTCAAAAAAGACCCCAAAAGTATCTTGGAATGTCTTGAAATTGTACACAGTCATAGTCAAGCATGCCCTGAACAAGAATCCGTTGAATATATTTGCATATCTCTTGAAGAATATTTTTAATGAACTTTTGAAAATCAGGAAAGCGATCCATGCACTTGGACATTCCAAGTATGTTGGAATGTCTTGAAATTGTACTCAGTCATAGTCAACGACGCCCTGAACAAGAATCCGTTGAAAATATTTGCATATCGCTTAAGGAATATTTTTAATGAATTTCTGAAAATGAGGAAAGCGATCCATGCACTTAGGCAGTGACTTAACTTTTTTGTCAAAAAAGACCCCAAAAGTATCTTGGAATGTCTTGAAATTGTACACAGTCATAGTCAAGCATGCCCTGAACAAGAATCTGTTGAATATATTTGCATATCTCTTGAAGAATATTTTTAATGAATTTTTGAAAATCCGAAAAGCGATCCATGCACTTGGACATTCCAAGTATGTTGGAATGTCTTGAAATTGTACTCAGTCATAGTCAACGACGCCCTGAACAAGAATCAATTGAAAATATTTGCATATCTCTTAAGGAATATTTTTAATGAATTTTTGAAAATGAGGAAAGTCTGTGCACTTAGGCAGTGACTTAACTTTTTATTCAAAAAAGACCCCAAAAGTATCTTGGAATGTCTTGAAATTGTACACAGTCATAGTCAAGCATGCCCTGAACAAGAATCCGTTGAATATATTTGCATATCTCTTGAAGAATATTTTTAATGAACTTTTGAAAATCAGGAAAGCGATCCATGCACTTGGACATTCCAAGTATGTTGGAATGTCTTGAAATTGTACTCAGTCATAGTCAACGACGCCCTGAACAAGAATCCGTTGAAAATATTTGCATATCGTTTAAGGAATATTTTTAAAGAATTTCTGAAAATCAGGAAAGCGATCCATGCACTTAGGCAGTGACTTAACTTTTTCGTCAAAAAAGACCCCAAAAGTATCTCGGAATGTCTTGAAATTGTACACAGTCATAGTCAAGCATGCCCTGAACAAGAATCCGTTGAATATATTTGCATATCTCTTGAAGAATATTTTTAATGAATTTTTGAAAATCCGAAAAGCGATCCATGCACTTGGACATTCCAAGTATGTTGGAATGTCTTGAAATTGTACTCAGTCATAGTCAACGACGCCCTGAACAAGAATCAATTGAAAATATTTGCATATCTCTTAAGGAATATTTTTAATGAATTTTTGAAAATGAGGAAAGTCTGTGCACTTAGGCAGTGACTTAACTTTTTATTCAAAAAAGACCCCAAAAGTATCTTGGAATGTCTTGAAATTGTACACAGTCATAGTCAAGCATGCCCTGAACAAGAATCCGTTGAATATATTTGCATATCTCTTGAAGAATATTTTTAATGAACTTTTGAAAATCAGGAAAGCGATCCATGCACTTGGACATTCCAAGTATGTTGGAATGTCTTGAAATTGTACTCAGTCATAGTCAACGACGCCCTGAACAAGAATCCGTTGAAAATATTTGCATATCGTTTAAGGAATATTTTTAAAGAATTTCTGAAAATCAGGAAAGCGATCCATGCACTTAGGCAGTGACTTAACTTTTTCGTCAAAAAAGACCCCAAAAGTATCTTGGAATGTCTTGAAATTGTACACAGTCATAGTCAAGCATGCCCTGAACAAGAATCCGTTGAATATATTTGCATATCTCTTGAAGAATATTTTTAATGAACTTTTGAAAATCAGGAAAGCGATCCATGCACTTGGACATTCCAAGTATGTTGGAATGTCTTGAAATTGTACTCAGTCATAGTCAACGACGCCCTGAACAAGAATCCGTTGAAAATATTTGCATATCGTTTAAGGAATATTTTTAAAGAATTTCTGAAAATCAGGAAAGCGATCCATGCACTTAGGCAGTGACTTAACTTTTTCGTCAAAAAAGACCCCAAAAGTATCTTGGAATGTCTTGAAATTGTACACAGTCATAGTCAAGCATGCCCTGAACAACAATCCGTTGAATATATTTGCATATCTCTTGAAGAATATTTTTAATGAACTTTTGAAAATCAGGAAAGCGATCCATGCACTTGGACATTCCAAGTATGTTGGAATGTCTTGAAATTGTACTCAGTCATAGTCAACGACGCCCTGAACAAGAATCCGTTGAAAATATTTGCATATCGCTTAAGGAATATTTTTAATGAATTTCTGAAAATGAGGAAAGCGATCCATGCACTTAGGCAGTGACTTAACTTTTTTGTCAAAAAAGACCCCAAAAGTATCTTGGAATGTCTTGAAATTGTACACAGTCATAGTCAAGCATGCCCTGAACAAGAATCCGTTGAATATATTTGCATATCTCTTGAAGAATATTTTTAATGAACTTTTGAAAATCAGGAAAGCGATCCATGCACTTGGACATTCCAAGTATGTTGGAATGTCTTGAAATTGTACTCAGTCATAGTCAACGACGCCCTGAACAAGAATCCGTTGAAAATATTTGCATATCGTTTAAGGAATATTTTTAAAGAATTTCTGAAAATCAGGAAAGCGATCCATGCACTTAGGCAGTGACTTAACTTTTTCGTCAAAAAAGACCCCAAAAGTATCTTGGAATGTCTTGAAATTGTACACAGTCATAGTCAAGCATGCCCTGAACAACAATCCGTTGAATATATTTGCATATCTCTTGAAGAATATTTTTAATGAACTTTTGAAAATCAGGAAAGCGATCCATGCACTTGGACATTCCAAGTATGTTGGAATGTCTTGAAATTGTACTCAGTCATAGTCAACGACGCCCTGAACAAGAATCCGTTGAAAATATTTGCATATCGCTTAAGGAATATTTTTAATGAATTTCTGAAAATGATGAAAGCGATCCATGCACTTAGGCAGTGACTTAACTTTTTTGTCAAAAAAGACCCCAAAAGTATCTTGGAATGTCTTGAAATTGTACACAGTCATAGTCAAGCATGCCCTGAACAAGAATCCGTTGAATATATTTGCATATCTCTTGAAGAATATTTTTAATGAATTTTTGAAAATCCGAAAAGCGATCCATGCACTTGGACATTCCAAGTATGTTGGAATGTCTTGAAATTGTACTCAGTCATAGTCAACGACGCCCTGAACAAGAATCAATTGAAAATATTTGCATATCTCTTAAGGAATATTTTTAATGAATTTTTGAAAATGAGGAAAGTCTGTGCACTTAGGCAGTGACTTAACTTTTTATTCAAAAAAGACCCCAAAAGTATCTTGGAATGTCTTGAAATTGTACACAGTCATAGTCAAGCATGCCCTGAACAAGAATCCGTTGAATATATTTGCATATCTCTTGAAGAATATTTTTAATGAACTTTTGAAAATCAGGAAAGCGATCCATGCACTTGGACATTCCAAGTATGTTGGAATGTCTTGAAATTGTACTCAGTCATAGTCAACGACGCCCTGAACAAGAATCCGTTGAAAATATTTGCATATCGCTTAAGGAATATTTTTAATGAATTTTTAAAAAAATCAGGAAAGCGATCCATGCACTGAGGCAGTGACTTAACTTTTTCGTCAAAAAAGACCCCAAAAGTATCTTGGAATGTCTTGAAATTGTACACAGTCATAGTCAAGCATGCCCTGAACAAGAAACCGTTGAATATATTTGCATATCTCTTGAAGAATATTTTTAATGAATTTTTGAAAATCCGAAAAGCCATCCATGCACTTGGACATTCCAAGTATGTTGGAATGTCTTGAAATTGTACTCAGTCATAGTCAACGACGCCCTGAACAAGAATCTGTTGAAAATATTTGCATATCTCTTAAGGAATATTTTTAATGAATTTTTGAAAATGAGGAAAGTCTGTGCACTTAGGCAGTGACTTAACTTTTTATTCAAAAAAGACCCCAAAAGTATCTTTGAATGTCTTGAAATTGTACACAGTCATAGTCAAGCATGCCCTGAACAAGAATCCGTTGAATATATTTGCATATCTCTTGAAGAATATTTTTAATGAACTTTTGAAAATCAGGAAAGCGATCCATGCACTTGGACATTCCAAGTATGTTGGAATGTCTTGAAATTGTACTCAGTCATAGTCAACGACGCCCTGAACAAGAATCCGTTGAAAATATTTGCATATCGTTTAAGGAATATTTTTAAAGAATTTCTGAAAATCAGGAAAGCGATCCATGCACTTAGGCAGTGACTTAACTTTTTCGTCAAAAAAGACCCCAAAAGTATCTTGGAATGTCTTGAAATTGTACACAGTCATAGTCAAGCATGCCCTGAACAAGAATCCGTTGAATATATTTGCATATCTCTTGAAGAATATTTTTAATGAATTTTTGAAAATCCGAAAAGCGATCCATGCACTTGGACATTCCAAGTATGTTGGAATGTCTTGAAATTGTACTCAGTCATAGTCAACGACGCCCTGAACAAGAATCAATTGAAAATATTTGCATATCTTTTAAGGAATATTTTTAATGAATTTTTGAAAATGAGGAAAGTCTGTGCACTTAGGCAGTGACTTAACTTTTTATTCAAAAAAGACCCCAAAAGTATCTTGGAATGTCTTGAAATTGTACACAGTCATAGTCAAGCATGCCCTGAACAAGAATCCGTTGAATATATTTGCATATCTCTTGAAGAATATTTTTAATGAACTTTTGAAAATCAGGAAAGCGATCCATGCACTTGGACATTCCAAGTATGTTGGAATGTCTTGAAATTGTACTCAGTCATAGTCAACGACGCCCTGAACAAGAATCCGTTGAAAATATTTGCATATCGTTTAAGGAATATTTTTAAAGAATTTCTGAAAATCAGGAAAGCGATCCATGCACTTAGGCAGTGACTTAACTTTTTCGTCAAAAAAGACCCCAAAAGTATCTTGGAATGTCTTGAAATTGTACACAGTCATAGTCAAGCATGCCCTGAACAAGAATCCGTTGAATATATTTGCATATCTCTTGAAGAATATTTTTAATGAATTTTTGAAAATCCGAAAAGCGATCCATGCACTTGGACATTCCAAGTATGTTGGAATGTCTTGAAATTGTACTCAGTCATAGTCAACGACGCCCTGAACAAGAATCCGTTGAAAATATTTGCATATCGTTTAAGGAATATTTTTAAAGAATTTCTGAAAATCAGGAAAGCGATCCATGCACTTAGGCAGTGACTTAACTTTTTCGTCAAAAAAGACCCCAAAAGTATCTTGGAATGTCTTGAAATTGTACACAGTCATAGTCAAGAATGCCCTGAACAAGAATCCGTTGAATATATTTGCATATCTCTTGAAGAATATTTTTAATGAATTTTTGAAAATCCGGAAAGCGATCCATGCACTTGGACATTCCAAGTATGTTGGAATGTCTTGAAATTGTACTCGGTCATAGTCAACGACGCCCTGAACAAAAATCCATTGAAAATATTTGCATATCTCTTAAGGAATATTTTTAATGAATTTTTGAAAATGAGGAAAGTCTGTGCACTTAGGCAGTGACTTAACTTTTTATTCAAAAAAGACCCCAAAAGTATCTTGGAATGTCTTGAAATTGTACACAGTCATAGTCAAGCATGCCCTGAACAAGAATCCGTTGAATATATTTGCATATCTCTTGAAGAATATTTTTAATGAACTTTTGAAAATCAGGAAAGCGATCCATGCACTTGGACATTCCAAGTATGTTGGAATGTCTTGAAATTGTACTCAGTCATAGTCAACGACGCCCTGAACAAGAATCCGTTGAAAATATTTGCATATCGCTTAAGGAATATTTTTAATGAATTTCTGAAAATGAGGAAAGCGATCCATGCACTTAGGCAGTGACTTAACTTTTTTGTCAAAAAAGACCCCAAAAGTATCTTGGAATGTCTTGAAATTGTACACAGTCATAGTCAAGCATGCCCTGAACAAGAATCCGTTGAATATATTTGCATATCTCTTGAAGAATATTTTTAATGAAATTTTGAAAATCCGAAAAGCGATCCATGCACTTGGACATTCCAAGTATGTTGGAATGTCTTGAAATTGTACTCAGTCATAGTCAACGACGCCCTGAACAAGAATCAATTGAAAATATTTGCATATCTCTTAAGGAATATTTTTAATGAATTTTTGAAAATGAGGAAAGTCTGTGCACTTAGGCAGTGACTTAACTTTTTATTCAAAAAAGACCCCAAAAGTATCCTGGAATGTCTTGAAAGTGTACACAGTCATAGTCAAGCATGCCCTGAACAAGAATCCGTTGAATATATTTGCATATCTCTTGAAGAATATTTTTAATGAACTTTTGAAAATCAGGAAAGCGATCCATGCACTTGGACATTCCAAGTATGTTGGAATGTCTTGAAATTGTACGCAGTCATAGTCAACGACGCCCTGAACAAGAATCCGTTGAAAATATTTGCATATCGCTTAAGGAATATTTTTAATGAATTTTTGAAAATCAGAAAAGCGATCCATGCACTTAGGCAGTGACTTAACTTTTTTGTCAAAAAAGACCCCAAAAGTATCTTGGAATGTCTTGAAATTGTACACAGTCATAGTCAAGCATGCCCTGAACAAGAATCCGTTGAATATATTTGCATATCTCTTGAAGAATATTTTTAATGAATTTTTGAAAATCCGAAAAGCGATCCATGCACTTGGACATTCCAAGTATGTTGGAATGTCTTTAAATTGTACTCAGTCATAGTCAACGACGCCCTGAACAAGAATCAATTGAAAATATTTGCATATCTCTTAAGGAATATTTTTAATGAATTTTTGAAAATGAGGAAAGTCTGTGCACTTAGGCAGTGACTTAACTTTTTATTCAAAAAAGACCCCAAAAGTATCTTGGAATGTCTTGAAATTGTACACAGTCATAGTCAAGCATGCCCTGAACAAGAATCCGTTGAATATATTTGCATATCTCTTGAAGAATATTTTTAATGAACTTTTGAAAATCAGGAAAGCGATCCATGCACTTGGACATTCCAAGTATGTTGGAATGTTTTGAAATTGTACTCAGTCATAGTCAACGACGCCCTGAACAAGAATCCGTTGAAAATATTTGCATATCGCTTAAGGAATATTTTTAATGATTTTTTGAAAATCAGGAAAGCGATCCATGCACTTAGGCAGTGACTTAACTTTTTATTCAAAAAAGACCCCAAAAGTATCCTGGAATGTCTTGAAATTGTACACAGTCATAGTCAAGCATGCCCTGAACAAGAATCCGTTGAATATATTTGCATATCTCTTGAAGAATATTTTTAATGAATTTTTGAAAATCCAAAAAGCGATCCATGCACTTGGACATTCCAAGTATGTTGGAATGTCTTGAAATTGTACTCAGTCATAGTCAACGACGCCCTGAACAAGAATCAATTGAAAATATTTGCATATCTCTTAAGGAATATTTTTAATGAATTTTTGAAAATGAGGAAAGTCTGTGCACTTAGGCAGTGACTTAACTTTTTATTCAAAAAAGACCCCAAAAGTATCTTGGAATGTCTTGAAATTGTACACAGTCATAGTCAAGCATGCCCTGAACAAGAATCCGTTGAATATATTTGCATATCTCTTGAAGAATATTTTTAATGAACTTTTGAAAATCAGGAAAGCGATCCATGCACTTGGACATTCCAAGTATGTTGGAATGTTTTGAAATTGTACTCAGTCATAGTCAACGACGCCCTGAACAAGAATCCGTTGAAAATATTTGCATATCGCTTAAGGAATATTTTTAATGATTTTTTGAAAATCAGGAAAGCGATCCATGCACTTAGGCAGTGACTTAACTTTTTATTCAAAAAAGACCCCAAAAGTATCCTGGAATGTTTTGAAATTGTACTCAGTCATAGTCAACGACGCCCTGAACAAGAATCAATTGAAAATATTTGCATATCTCTTAAGGAATATTTTTAATTAATTTTTGAAAATTAGGAAAGCGATCCATGCACTTAGGCAGTGACTTAACTTTTGATGTTTTTGGTTTGTTTTTAAAGCATTAAAGCTGCAGGAGTTCATCCATGTCGCCCAGTCGCTGGAAACAAACGTTTGGACACCGTGGATCACACAGCAGGATATCAGGTGAGACGAAGGAAACGATCCATTTGCCCTGATGCACTTAGTGACTTGACTTTTTTTTCAAAAAAAACCCCAAAAGTAAATTGGAATGTGTTGAAATTGTACACAGTCATAGTCAAGCATGCCCTGAACAAGAATCCGTTGAATATATTTGCATATCTCTTGAAGAATATTTTTAATGAACTTTTGAAAATCAGGAAAGCGATCCATGCACTTGGACATTCCAAGTATGTTGGAATGTCTTGAAATTGTACTCAGTCATAGTCAACGACGCCCTGAACAAGAATCCGTTGAAAATATTTGCATATCTCTTAAGGAATATTTTTAATGAATTTTTGAAAATCAGGAAAGCGATCCATGCACTTAGGCAGTGACTTAACTTTTTTGTCAAAAAAGACCCCAAAAGTATCTTGGAATGTCTTGAAATTGTACACAGTCATAGTCAAGCATGCCCTGAACAAGAATCCGTTGAATATATTTGCATATCTCTTGAAGAATATTTTTAATGAATTTTTGAAAATCCGAAAAGCAATCCATGCACTTGGACATTCCAAGTATGTTGGAATGTCTTGAAATTGTACTCAGTCATAGTCAACGACGCCCTGAACAAGAATCCGTTGAAAATATTTGCATATAGCTTAAGGAATATTTTTAATGAATTTTTGAAAATCAGGAAAGCGATCCATGCACTGAGGCAGTGACTTAACTTTTTTGTCAAAAAAGACCCCAAAAGTATCTTGGAATGTCTTGAAATTGTACACAGTCATAGTCAAGCATGCCCTGAACAAGAATCTGTTGAATATATTTGCATATCTCTTGAAGAATATTTTTAATGAATTTTTGAAAATCCGAAAAGCGATCCATGCACTTGGACATTCCAAGTATGTTGGAATGTCTTGAAATTGTACTCAGTCATAGTCAACGACGTCCTGAACAAGAATCAATTGAAAATATTTGCATATCTCTTAAGGAATATTTTTAATGAATTTTTGAAAATGATGAAAGTCTGTGCACTTAGGCAGTGACTTAACTTTTTATTCAAAAAAGACCCCAAAAGTATCTTGGAATGTCTTGAAATTGTACACAGTCATAGTCAAGCATGCCCTGAACAAGAATCCGTTGAATATATTTGCATATCTCTTGAAGAATATTTTTAATGAACTTTTGAAAATCAGGAAAGCGATCCATGCACTTGGACATTCCAAGTATGTTGGAATGTCTTGAAATTGTACTCAGTCATAGTCAACGACGCCCTGAACAAGAATCCGTTGAAAATATTTGCATATCGCTTAAGGAATATTTTTAATGAATTTTTGAAAATCAGGAAAGCGATCCATGCACTTAGGCAGTGACTTAACTTTTTCGTCAAAAAAGACCCCAAAAGTATCTTGGAATGTCTTGAAATTGTACACAGTCATAGTCAAGCATGCCCTGAACAAGAATCCGTTGAATATATTTGCATATCTCTTGAAGAATATTTTTAATGAATTTTTGAAAATCCGAAAAGCGATCCATGCACTTGGACATTCCAAGTATGTTGGAATGTCTTGAAATTGTACTCAGTCATAGTCAACGACGCCCTGAACAAGAATCCGTTGAAAATATTTGCATATCGTTTAAGGAATATTTTTAAAGAATTTCTGAAAATCAGGAAAGCGATCCATGCACTTAGGCAGTGACTTAACTTTTTTGTCAAAAAAGACCCCAAAAGTATCTTGGAATGTCTTGAAATTGTACACAGTCATAGTCAAGCATGCCCTGAACAAGAATCCGTTGAATATATTTGCATATCTCTTGAAGAATATTTTTAATGAATTTTTGAAAATCCGAAAAGCAATCCATGCACTTGGACATTCCAAGTATGTTGGAATGTCTTGAAATTGTACTCAGTCATAGTCAACGACGCCCTGAACAAGAATCAATTGAAAATATTTGCATATCTCTTAAGGAATATTTTTAATGAATTTTTGAAAATGAGGAAAGTCTGTGCACTTAGGCAGTGACTTAACTTTTTATTCAAAAAAGACCCCAAAAGTATCTTGGAATGTCTTGAAATTGTACACAGTCATAGTCAAGCATGCCCTGAACAAGAATCCGTTGAATATATTTGCATATCTCTTGAAGAATATTTTTAATGAACTTTTGAAAATCAGGAAAGCGATCCATGCACTTGGACATTCCAAGTATGTTGGAATGTTTTGAAATTGTACTCAGTCATAGTCAATGACGCCCTGAACAAGAATCCGTTGAAAATATTTGCATATCGCTTAAGGAATATTTTTAATGAATTTTTGAAAATCAGGAAAGCGATCCATGCACTTAGGCAGTGACTTAACTTTTTCGTCAAAAAAGACCCCAAAAGTATCTTGGAATGTCTTGAAATTGTACACAGTCATAGTCAAGCATGCCCTGAACAAGAATCCGTTGAATATATTTGCATATCTCTTGAAGAATATTTTTAATGAATTTTTGAAAATCCGAAAAGCGATCCATGCACTTGGACATTCCAAGTATGTTGGAATGTCTTTAAATTGTACTCAGTCATAGTCAACGACGCCCTGAACAAGAATCAATTGAAAATATTTGCATATCTCTTAAGGAATATTTTTAATGAATTTTTGAAAATGAGGAAAGTCTGTGCACTTAGGCAGTGACTTAACTTTTTATTCAAAAAAGACCCCAAAAGTATCTTGGAATGTCTTGAAATTGTACACAGTCATAGTCAAGCATGCCCTGAACAAGAATCCGTTGAATATATTTGCATATCTCTTGAAGAATATTTTTAATGAATTTTTGAAAATCAGGAAAGCGATCCATGCACTTAGGCAGTGACTTAACTTTTTATTCAAAAAAGACCCCAAAAGTATCCTGGAATGTCTTGAAATTGTACACAGTCATAGTCAAGCATGCCCTGAACAAGAATCCGTTGAAAATATTTGCATATCGCTTAAGGAATATTTTTAATGAATTTTTGAAAATCAGGAAAGCGATCCATGCACTTAGGCAGTGACTTAACTTTTTCGTCAAAAAAGACCCCAAAAGTATCTTGGAATGTCTTGAAATTGTACACAGTCATAGTCAAGCGTGCCCTGAACAAGAATCCGTTGAATATATTTGCATATCTCTTGAAGAATATTTTTAATGAATTTTTGAAAATCCGAAAAGCGATCCATGCACTTGGACATTCCAAGTATGTTGGAATGTCTTGAAATTGTACTCAGTCATAGTCAACGACGCCCTGAACAAGAATCCGTTGAAAATATTTGCATATCGTTTAAGGAATATTTTTAAAGAATTTCTGAAAATCAGGAAAGCGATCCATGCACTTAGGCAGTGACTTAACTTTTTTGTCAAAAAAGACCCCAAAAGTATCTTGGAATGTCTTGAAATTGTACACAGTCATAGTCAAGCATGCCCTGAACAAGAATCCGTTGAATATATTTGCATATCTCTTGAAGAATATTTTTAATGAATTTTTGAAAATCCGAAAAGCAATCCATGCACTTGGACATTCCAAGTATGTTGGAATGTCTTGAAATTGTACTCAGTCATAGTCAACGACGCCCTGAACAAGAATCAATTGAAAATATTTGCATATCTCTTAAGGAATATTTTTAATGAATTTTTGAAAATGAGGAAAGTCTGTGCACTTAGGCAGTGACTTAACTTTTTATTCAAAAAAGACCCCAAAAGTATCTTGGAATGTCTTGAAATTGTACACAGTCATAGTCAAGCATGCCCTGAACAAGAATCCGTTGAATATATTTGCATATCTCTTGAAGAATATTTTTAATGAACTTTTGAAAATCAGGAAAGCGATCCATGCACTTGGACATTCCAAGTATGTTGGAATGTTTTGAAATTGTACTCAGTCATAGTCAATGACGCCCTGAACAAGAATCCGTTGAAAATATTTGCATATCGCTTAAGGAATATTTTTAATGAATTTTTGAAAATCAGGAAAGCGATCCATGCACTTAGGCAGTGACTTAACTTTTTCGTCAAAAAAGACCCCAAAAGTATCTTGGAATGTCTTGAAATTGTACACAGTCATAGTCAAGCATGCCCTGAACAAGAATCCGTTGAATATATTTGCATATCTCTTGAAGAATATTTTTAATGAATTTTTGAAAATCCGAAAAGCGATCCATGCACTTGGACATTCCAAGTATGTTGGAATGTCTTTAAATTGTACTCAGTCATAGTCAACGACGCCCTGAACAAGAATCAATTGAAAATATTTGCATATCTCTTAAGGAATATTTTTAATGAATTTTTGAAAATGAGGAAAGTCTGTGCACTTAGGCAGTGACTTAACTTTTTATTCAAAAAAGACCCCAAAAGTATCTTGGAATGTCTTGAAATTGTACACAGTCATAGTCAAGCATGCCCTGAACAAGAATCCGTTGAATATATTTGCATATCTCTTGAAGAATATTTTTAATGAATTTTTGAAAATCAGGAAAGCGATCCATGCACTTAGGCAGTGACTTAACTTTTTATTCAAAAAAGACCCCAAAAGTATCCTGGAATGTCTTGAAATTGTACACAGTCATAGTCAAGCATGCCCTGAACAAGAATCCGTTGAATATATTTGCATATCTCTTGAAGAATATTTTTAATGAATTTTTGAAAATCCAAAAAGCGATCCATGCACTTGGACATTCCAAGTATGTTGGAATGTCTTGAAATTGTACTCAGTCATAGTCAACGACGCCCTGAACAAGAATCAATTGAAAATATTTGCATATCTCTTAAGGAATATTTTTAATTAATTTTTGAAAATTAGGAAAGCGATCCATGCACTTAGGCAGTGACTTAACTTTTGATGTTTTTGGTTTGTTTTTAAAGCATTAAAGCTGCAGGAGTTCATCCATGTCGCCCAGTCGCTGGAAACAAACGTTTGGACACCGTGGATCACACAGCAGGATATCAGGTGAGACGAAGGAAACGATCCATTTGCCCTGATGCACTTAGTGACTTGACTTTTTTTTCAAAAAAAACCCCAAAAGTAAATTGGAATGTGTTGAAATTGTACACAGTCATAGTCAAGCATGCCCTGAACAAGAATCCGTTGAATATATTTGCATATCTCTTGAAGAATATTTTTAATGAATTTTTGAAAATCCGAAAAGCAATCCATGCACTTGGACATTCCAAGTATGTTGGAATGTCTTGAAATTGTACTCAGTCATAGTCAACGACGCCCTGAACAAGAATCCGTTGAAAATATTTGCATATAGCTTAAGGAATATTTTTAATGAATTTTTGAAAATCAGGAAAGCGATCCATGCACTGAGGCAGTGACTTAACTTTTTTGTCAAAAAAGACCCCAAAAGTATCTTGGAATGTCTTGAAATTGTACACAGTCATAGTCAAGCATGCCCTGAACAAGAATCCGTTGAATATATTTGCATATCTCTTGAAGAATATTTTTAATGAATTTTTGAAAATCCGAAAAGCGATCCATGCACTTGGACATTCCAAGTATGTTGGAATGTCTTGAAATTGTACTCAGTCATAGTCAACGACGCCCTGAACAAGAATTAATTGAAAATATTTGCATATCTCTTAAGGAATATTTTTAATGAATTTTTGAAAATGATGAAAGTCTGTGCACTTAGGCAGTGACTTAACTTTTTATTCAAAAAAGACCCCAAAAGTATCTTGGAATGTCTTGAAATTGTACACAGTCATAGTCAAGCATGCCCTGAACAAGAATCCGTTGAATATATTTGCATATCTCTTGAAGAATATTTTTAATGAACTTTTGAAAATCAGGAAAGCGATCCATGCACTTGGACATTCCAAGTATGTTGGAATGTCTTGAAATTGTACTCAGTCATAGTCAACGACGCCCTGAACAAGAATCCGTTGAAAATATTTGCATATCGTTTAAGGAATTTTTTTTAAGAATTTCTGAAAATCAGGAAAGCGATCCATGCACTTAGGCAGTGACTTAACTTTTTCGTCAAAAAAGACCCCAAAAGTATCTTGGAATGTCTTGAAATTGTACACAGTCATAGTCAAGCATGCCCTGAACAAGAATCCGTTGAATATATTTGCATATCTCTTGAAGAATATTTTTAATGAATTTTTGAAAATCAGGAAAGCGATCCATGCACTTGGACATTCCAAGTATGTTGGAATGTCTTGAAATTGTACTCAGTCATAGTCAACGACGCCCTGAACAAGAATCCGTTGAAAATATTTGCATATCGCTTCAGGAATATTTTAAATGAATTTTTGAAAATCAGGAAAGCGATCCATGCACTTAGGCAGTGACTTAACTTTTTTGTCAAAAAAGACCCCAAAAGTATCTTGGAATGTCTTGAAATTGTACACAGTCATAGTCAAGCATGCCCTGAACAAGAATCCGTTGAATATATTTGCATATCTCTTGAAGAATATTTTTAATGAACTTTTGAAAATCAGAAAGCGATCCATGCACTTGGACATTCCAAGTATGTTGGAATGTCTTGAAATTGTACTCAGTCATAGTCAACGACGCCCTGAACAAGAATCCGTTGAAAATATTTGCATATCGTTTAAGGAATTTTTTTTAAGAATTTCTGAAAATCAGGAAAGCGATCCATGCACTTAGGCAGTGACTTAACTTTTTCGTCAAAAAAGACCCCAAAAGTATCTTGGAATGTCTTGAAATTGTACACAGTCATAGTCAAGCATGCCCTGAACAAGAATCCGTTGAATATATTTGCATATCTCTTGAAGAATATTTTTAATGAATTTTTGAAAATCAGGAAAGCGATCCATGCACTTGGACATTCCAAGTATGTTGGAATGTCTTGAAATTGTACTCAGTCATAGTCAACAACGCCCTGAACAAGAATCCATTGAAAATATTTGCATATCGCTTAAGGAATATTTTTAATGAATTTTTGAAAATCAGGAAAGCGATCCATGCACTTAGGCAGTGACTTAACTTTTTATTCAAAAAAGACCCCAAAAGTATCTTGGAATGTCTTGAAATTGTACACAGTCATAGTCAAGCATGCCCTGAACAAGAATCCGTTGAATATATTTGCATATCTCTTGAAGAATCTTTTTAATGAACTTTTGAAAATCAGGAAAGCGATCCATGCACTTGGACATTCCAAGTATGTTGGAATGTCTTGAAATTGTACTCAGTCATAGTCAACGACGCCCTGAACAAGAATCCGTTGAAAATATTTGCATATCGTTTAAGGAATTTTTTTTAAGAATTTCTGAAAATCAGGAAAGCGATCCATGCACTTAGGCAGTGACTTAACTTTTTCGTCATAAAAGACCCCAAAAGTATCTTGGAATGTCTTGAAATTGTACACAGTCATAGTCAAGCATGCCCTGAACAAGAATCCGTTGAATATATTTGCATATCTCTTGAAGAATATTTTTAATGGACTTTTGAAAATCAGGAAAGCGATCCATGCACTTGGACATTCCAAGTATGTTGGAATGTCTTGAAATTGTACTCAGTCATAGTCAACGACGCCCTGAACAAGAATCCGTTGAAAATATTTGCATATCGCTTCAGGAATATTTTAAATGAATTTTTGAAAATCAGGAAAGCGATCCATGCACTTAGGCAGTGACTTAACTTTTTTGTCAAAAAAGACCCCAAAAGTATCTTGGAATGTCTTGAAATTGTACACAGTCATAGTCAAGCATGCCCTGAACAAGAATCCGTTGAATATATTTGCATATCTCTTGAAGAATATTTTTAATGAACTTTTGAAAATCAGGAAAGCGATCCATGCACTTGGACATTCCAAGTATGTTGGAATGTCTTGAAATTGTACTCAGTCATAGTCAACGACGCCCTGAACAAGAATCTGTTGAAAATATTTGCATATCGCTTAAGGAATATTTTTAATGAATTTTTGAAAATCAGGAAAGTGATCCATGCACTTAGGCAGTGACTTAACTTTTTCGTCAAAAAAGACCCCAAAAGTATCTTGGAATGTCTTGAAATTGTACACAGTCATAGTCAAGCATGCCCTGAACAAAAATCCGTTGAATATATTTGCATATCTCTTGAAGAATATTTTTAATGAATTTTTGAAAATCCGAAAAGTGATCCATGCACTTGGACATTCCAAGTATGTTGGAATGTCTTGAAATTGTACTCAGTCATAGTCAACGACGATCTGAACAAGAATCAATTGAAAATATTTGCATATCTCTTAAGGAATATTTTAAATGAATTTTTGAAAATGAGGAAAGTCTGTGCACTTAGGCAGTGACTTAACTTTTTCATCAAAAAAGACCCCAAAAGTATCTTGGAATGTCTTGAAATTGTACACAGTCATAGTCAAGCATGCCCTGAACAAGAATCCGTTGAATATATTTGCATATCTCTTGAAGAATATTTTTAATGAATTTTGGAAAATCAGGAAAGCGATCCATGTACTTGGACATTCCAAGTATGTTGGAATGTCTTGAAATTGTACTCAGTCATAGTCAACGACGCCCTGAATAAGAATCCGTTGAAAATATTTGCATATCGCTTAAGGAATATTTTTAATGAATTTTTGAAAATCAGGAAAGCGATCCATGAACTTAGGCAGTGATTTAACTTTTTCATCAAAAAAGACCCCAAAAGTATCTTGGAATGTCTTGAAATTGTACACAGTCATAGTCAAGCATGCCCTGAACAAGAATCCGTTGAATATATTTGCATATCTCTTGAAGAATATTTTTAATGAATTTTG
Organism: Microchirus variegatus; assembly: GCF_963457635.1. Classification (NCBI taxonomy): domain Eukaryota; kingdom Metazoa; phylum Chordata; class Actinopteri; order Pleuronectiformes; family Soleidae; genus Microchirus; species Microchirus variegatus. The sequence goes on from NW_028154737.1 coordinate 215,971, forward strand.
GAAAATCCAGAAAGCGATCCATGCACTTGGACATGCCAAGTATGTTGGAATGTCTTGAAATTGTACTCAGTCATAGTCAACGACGCCCTGAACAAGAATCAATTGAAAATATTTGCATATCTCTTAAGGAATATTTTTAATGAATTTTTGAAAATGAGGAAAGTCTGTGCACTTAGGCAGTGACTTAACTTTTTATTAAAAAAAGACCCCAAAAGTATCTTGGAATGTCTTGAAATTGTACACAGTCATAGTCAAGCATGCCCTGAACAAGAATCCGTTGAATATATTTGCATATCTCTTGAAGAATAGTTTTAATGAACTTTTGAAAATCAGGAAAGCGATCCATGCACTTGGACATTCCAAGTATGTTGGAATGTCTTGAAATTGTACTCAGTCATAGTCAACGATGCCCTGAACAAGAATCCGTTGAAAATATTTGCATATCGTTTAAGGAATATTTTTAAAGAATTTCTGAAAATCAGGAAAGAGATCCATGCACTTAGGCAGTGACTTAACTTTTTCGTCAAAAAAGACCCCAAAAGTATCTTTGAATGTCTTGAAATTGTACACAGTCATAGTCAAGCATGCCCTGAACAAGAATCCGTTGAATATATTTGCATATCTCTGGAAGAATATTTTTAATGAATTTTTGAAAATCCGAAAAGCGATCCATGCACTTAGGCAGTGACTTAACTTTTTCGTCAAAAAAGACCCCAAAAGTATCTTGGAATGTCTTGAAATTGTACACAGTCATAGTCAAGCATGATCTGAACAAGAATCCGTTGAATATATTTGCATATCTCTTGAAGAATATTTTTAATAAACCTTTGAAAATCAGGAAAGCGATCCATGCACTTGGACATTCAAAGTATGTTGGAATGTCTTGAAATTGTACTCAGTCATAGTCAACGACGCCCTGAACAAGAATCCATTGAAAATATTTGCATATCTCTTAAGGAATATTTTTAATGAATTTTTGAAAATGATGAAAGTCTGTGCACTTAGGCAGTGACTTAACTTTTTATTCAAAAAAGACCCCAAAGGTATCTTGGAATGTCTTGAAATTGTACTCAGTCATAGTCAACGACGCCCTGAACAAGAATCCGTTGAAAATATTTGCATATCGTTTAAGGAATATTTTTAAAGAATTTCTGAAAATCAGGAAAGCGATCCATGCACTTAGGCAGTGACTTAACTTTTTCGTCAAAAAAGACCCCAAAAGTATCTTGGAATGTCTTGAAATTGTACACAGTCATAGTCAAGCATGCCCTGAACAAGAATCCGTTGAATATATTTGCATATCTCTTGAAAAATATTTTTAATGAATTTTTGAAAATCCGGAAAGCGATCCATGCACTTGGACATTCCAAGTATGTTGGAATGTCTTGAAATTGTACTCGGTCATAGTCAACGACGCCCTGAACAAGAATCCGTTGAAAATATTTGCATATCGCTTAAGGAATATTTTTAATGAATTTTTGAAAATCAGGAAAGCGATCCATGCACTTAGGCAGTGACTTAACTTTTTTGTCAAAAAAGACCCCAAAAGTATCTTGGAATGTCTTGAAATTGTACACAGTCATAGTCAAGCATGCCCTGAACAAGAATCCGTTGAATATATTTGCATATCTCTTGAAGAATATTTTTAATGAATTTTTGAAAATCCGAAAAGCGATCCATGCACTTGGACATTTCAAGTATGTTGGAATGTCTTTAAATTGTACTCAGTCATAGTCAACGACGCCCTGAACAAGAATCAATTGAAAATATTTGCATATCTCTTAAGGAATATTTTTAATGAATTTTTGAAAATGAGGAAAGTCTGTGCACTTAGGCAGTGACTTAACTTTTTATTCAAAAAAGACCCCAAAAGTATCTTGGAATGTCTTGAAATTGTACACAGTCAAAGTCAAGCATGCCCTGAACAAGAATCCGTTGAATATATTTGCATATCTCTTGAAGAATATTTTTAATGAATTTTTGAAAATCAGGAAAGCGATCCATGCACTTGGACATTCCAAGTATGTTGGAATGTCTTGAAATTGTACTCAGTCATAGTCAACGACGCCCTGAACAAGAATCAATTGAAAATATTTGCATATCTCTTAAGGAATATTTTTAATGAATTTTTGAAAATGAGGAAAGTCTGTGCACTTAGGCAGTGACTTAACTTTTTATTCAAAAAAGACCCCAAAAGTATCTTGGAATGCCTTGAAATTGTACACAGTCATAGTCAAGCATGCCCTGAACAAGAATCCGTTGAATATATTTGCATATCTCTTGAAGAATATTTTTAATGAACTTTTGAAAATCAGGAAAGCGATCCATGCACTTGGACATTCCAAGTATGTTGGAATGTCTTGAAATTGTACTCAGTCATAGTCAACGACGCCCTGAACAAGAATCCGTTGAAAATATTTGCATATCGTTTAAGGAATATTTTTAAAGAATTTCTGAAAATCAGGAAAGCGATCCATGCACTTAGGCAGTGACTTAACTTTTTCGTCAAAAAAGACCCCAAAAGTATCTTGGAATGTCTTGAAATTGTACACAGTCATAGTCAAGCATGCCCTGAACAAGAATCCGTTGAATATATTTGCATATCTCTTGAAGAATATTTTTAATGAATTTTTGAAAATCCGGAAAGCGATCCATGCACTTGGACATTCCAAGTATGTTGGAATGTCTTGAAATTGTACTCGGTCATAGTCAACGACGCCCTGAACAAGAATCCATTGAAAATATTTGCATATCTCTTAAGGAATATTTTTAATGAATTTTTGAAAATGATGAAAGTCTGTGCACTTAGGCAGTGACTTAACTTTTTACTCAAAAAAGACCCCAAAGGTATCTTGGAATGTCTTGAAATTGTACACAGTCATAGTCAAGCATGCCCTGAACAAGAATCCGTTGAATATATTTGCATATCTCTTGAAGAATATTTTTAATGAACTTTTGAAAATCAGGAAAGCGATCCATGCACTTGGACATTCCAAGTATGTTGGAATGTTTGAAATTGTACTCAGTCATAGTCAACGACGCCCTGAACAAGAATCCGTTGAAAATATTTGCATATCGTTTAAGGAATTTTTTTTAAGAATTTCTGAAAATCAGGAAAGCGATCCATGCACTTAGGCAGTGACTTAACTTTTTCGTCATAAAAGACCCCAAAAGTATCTTGGAATGTCTTGAAATTGTACACAGTCATAGTCAAGCATGCCCTGAACAAGAATCCGTTGAATATATTTGCATATCTCTTGAAGAATATTTTTAATGGACTTTTGAAAATCAGGAAAGCGATCCATGCACTTGGACATTCCAAGTATGTTGGAATGTCTTGAAATTGTACTCAGTCATAGTCAACGACGCCCTGAACAAGAATCCGTTGAAAATATTTGCATATCGCTTCAGGAATATTTTAAATGAATTTTTGAAAATCAGGAAAGCGATCCATGCACTTAGGCAGTGACTTAACTTTTTTGTCAAAAAAGACCCCAAAAGTATCTTGGAATGTCTTGAAATTGTACACAGTCATAGTCAAGCATGCCCTGAACAAGAATCCGTTGAATATATTTGCATATCTCTTGAAGAATATTTTAAATGAACTTTTGAAAATCAGGAAAGCGATCCATGCACTTGGACATTCCAAGTATGTTGGAATGTCTTGAAATTGTACTCAGTCATAGTCAACGACGCCCTGAACAAGAATCTGTTGAAAATATTTGCATATCGCTTAAGGAATATTTTTAATGAATTTTTGAAAATCAGGAAAGTGATCCATGCACTTAGGCAGTGACTTAACTTTTTCGTCAAAAAAGACCCCAAAAGTATCTTGGAATGTCTTGAAATTGTACACAGTCATAGTCAAGCATGCCCTGAACAAGAATCCGTTGAATATATTTGCATATCTCTTGAAGAATATTTTTAATGAATTTTTGAAAATCCGAAAAGTGATCCATGCACTTGGACATTCCAAGTATGTTGGAATGTCTTGAAATTGTACTCAGTCATAGTCAACGACGATCTGAACAAGAATCAATTGAAAATATTTGCATATCTCTTAAGGAATATTTTAAATGAATTTTTGAAAATGAGGAAAGTCTGTGCACTTAGGCAGTGACTTAACTTTTTATTAAAAAAAGACCCCAAAAGTATCTTGGAATGTCTTGAAATTGTACACAGTCATAGTCAAGCATGCCCTGAACAAGAATCCGTTGAATATATTTGCATATCTCTTGAAGAATAGTTTTAATGAACTTTTGAAAATCAGGAAAGCGATCCATGCACTTGGACATTCCAAGTATGTTGGAATGTCTTGAAATTGTACTCAGTCATAGTCAACGATGCCCTGAACAAGAATCCGTTGAAAATATTTGCATATCGTTTAAGGAATATTTTTAAAGAATTTCTGAAAATCAGGAAAGAGATCCATGCACTTAGGCAGTGACTTAACTTTTTCGTCAAAAAAGACCCCAAAAGTATCTTTGAATGTCTTGAAATTGTACACAGTCATAGTCAAGCATGCCCTGAACAAGAATCCGTTGAATATATTTGCATATCTCTGGAAGAATATTTTTAATGAATTTTTGAAAATCCGAAAAGCGATCCATGCACTTAGGCAGTGACTTAACTTTTTCGTCAAAAAAGACCCCAAAAGTATCTTGGAATGTCTTGAAATTGTACACAGTCATAGTCAAGCATGATCTGAACAAGAATCCGTTGAATATATTTGCATATCTCTTGAAGAATATTTTTAATAAACCTTTGAAAATCAGGAAAGCGATCCATGCACTTGGACATTCAAAGTATGTTGGAATGTCTTGAAATTGTACTCAGTCATAGTCAACGACGCCCTGAACAAGAATCCATTGAAAATATTTGCATATCTCTTAAGGAATATTTTTAATGAATTTTTGAAAATGATGAAAGTCTGTGCACTTAGGCAGTGACTTAACTTTTTATTCAAAAAAGACCCCAAAGGTATCTTGGAATGTCTTGAAATTGTACTCAGTCATAGTCAACGACGCCCTGAACAAGAATCCGTTGAAAATATTTGCATATCGTTTAAGGAATATTTTTAAAGAATTTCTGAAAATCAGGAAAGCGATCCATGCACTTAGGCAGTGACTTAACTTTTTCGTCAAAAAAGACCCCAAAAGTATCTTGGAATGTCTTGAAATTGTACACAGTCATAGTCAAGCATGCCCTGAACAAGAATCCGTTGAATATATTTGCATATCTCTTGAAAAATATTTTTAATGAATTTTTGAAAATCCGGAAAGCGATCCATGCACTTGGACATTCCAAGTATGTTGGAATGTCTTGAAATTGTACTCGGTCATAGTCAACGACGCCCTGAACAAGAATCCGTTGAAAATATTTGCATATCGCTTAAGGAATATTTTTAATGAATTTTTGAAAATCAGGAAAGCGATCCATGCACTTAGGCAGTGACTTAACTTTTTTGTCAAAAAAGACCCCAAAAGTATCTTGGAATGTCTTGAAATTGTACACAGTCATAGTCAAGCATGCCCTGAACAAGAATCCGTTGAATATATTTGCATATCTCTTGAAGAATATTTTTAATGAATTTTTGAAAATCCGAAAAGCGATCCATGCACTTGGACATTTCAAGTATGTTGGAATGTCTTTAAATTGTACTCAGTCATAGTCAACGACGCCCTGAACAAGAATCAATTGAAAATATTTGCATATCTCTTAAGGAATATTTTTAATGAATTTTTGAAAATGAGGAAAGTCTGTGCACTTAGGCAGTGACTTAACTTTTTATTCAAAAAAGACCCCAAAAGTATCTTGGAATGTCTTGAAATTGTACACAGTCAAAGTCAAGCATGCCCTGAACAAGAATCCGTTGAATATATTTGCATATCTCTTGAAGAATATTTTTAATGAATTTTTGAAAATCCGAAAAGCGATCCATGCACTTGGACATTTCAAGTATGTTGGAATGTCTTTAAATTGTACTCAGTCATAGTCAACGACGCCCTGAACAAGAATCAATTGAAAATATTTGCATATCTCTTAAGGAATATTTTTAATGAATTTTTGAAAATGAGGAAAGTCTGTGCACTTAGGCAGTGACTTAACTTTTTATTCAAAAAAGACCCCAAAAGTATCTTGGAATGTCTTGAAATTGTACACAGTCAAAGTCAAGCATGCCCTGAACAAGAATCCGTTGAATATATTTGCATATCTCTTGAAGAATATTTTTAATGAATTTTTGAAAATCAGGAAAGCGATCCATGCACTTGGACATTCCAAGTATGTTGGAATGTCTTGAAATTGTACTCAGTCATAGTCAACGACGCCCTGAACAAGAATCAATTGAAAATATTTGCATATCTCTTAAGGAATATTTTTAATGAATTTTTGAAAATGAGGAAAGTCTGTGCACTTAGGCAGTGACTTAACTTTTTATTCAAAAAAGACCCCAAAAGTATCTTGGAATGCCTTGAAATTGTACACAGTCATAGTCAAGCATGCCCTGAACAAGAATCCGTTGAATATATTTGCATATCTCTTGAAGAATATTTTTAATGAACTTTTGAAAATCAGGAAAGCGATCCATGCACTTGGACATTCCAAGTATGTTGGAATGTCTTGAAATTGTACTCAGTCATAGTCAACGACGCCCTGAACAAGAATCCGTTGAAAATATTTGCATATCGTTTAAGGAATATTTTTAAAGAATTTCTGAAAATCAGGAAAGCGATCCATGCACTTAGGCAGTGACTTAACTTTTTCGTCAAAAAAGACCCCAAAAGTATCTTGGAATGTCTTGAAATTGTACACAGTCATAGTCAAGCATGCCCTGAACAAGAATCCGTTGAATATATTTGCATATCTCTTGAAGAATATTTTTAATGAATTTTTGAAAATCCGGAAAGCGATCCATGCACTTGGACATTCCAAGTATGTTGGAATGTCTTGAAATTGTACTCGGTCATAGTCAACGACGCCCTGAACAAGAATCCATTGAAAATATTTGCATATCTCTTAAGGAATATTTTTAATGAATTTTTGAAAATGATGAAAGTCTGTGCACTTAGGCAGTGACTTAACTTTTTACTCAAAAAAGACCCCAAAGGTATCTTGGAATGTCTTGAAATTGTACACAGTCATAGTCAAGCATGCCCTGAACAAGAATCCGTTGAATATATTTGCATATCTCTTGAAGAATATTTTTAATGAACTTTTGAAAATCAGGAAAGCGATCCATGCACTTGGACATTCCAAGTATGTTGGAATGTTTGAAATTGTACTCAGTCATAGTCAACGACGCCCTGAACAAGAATCCGTTGAAAATATTTGCATATCGTTTAAGGAATTTTTTTTAAGAATTTCTGAAAATCAGGAAAGCGATCCATGCACTTAGGCAGTGACTTAACTTTTTCGTCATAAAAGACCCCAAAAGTATCTTGGAATGTCTTGAAATTGTACACAGTCATAGTCAAGCATGCCCTGAACAAGAATCCGTTGAATATATTTGCATATCTCTTGAAGAATATTTTTAATGGACTTTTGAAAATCAGGAAAGCGATCCATGCACTTGGACATTCCAAGTATGTTGGAATGTCTTGAAATTGTACTCAGTCATAGTCAACGACGCCCTGAACAAGAATCCGTTGAAAATATTTGCATATCGCTTCAGGAATAGTTTAAATGAATTTTTGAAAATCAGGAAAGCGATCCATGCACTTAGGCAGTGACTTAACTTTTTTGTCAAAAAAGACCCCAAAAGTATCTTGGAATGTCTTGAAATTGTACACAGTCATAGTCAAGCATGCCCTGAACAAGAATCCGTTGAATATATTTGCATATCTCTTGAAGAATATTTTAAATGAACTTTTGAAAATCAGGAAAGCGATCCATGCACTTGGACATTCCAAGTATGTTGGAATGTCTTGAAATTGTACTCAGTCATAGTCAACGACGCCCTGAACAAGAATCTGTTGAAAATATTTGCATATCGCTTAAGGAATATTTTTAATGAATTTTTGAAAATCAGGAAAGTGATCCATGCACTTAGGCAGTGACTTAACTTTTTCGTCAAAAAAGACCCCAAAAGTATCTTGGAATGTCTTGAAATTGTACACAGTCATAGTCAAGCATGCCCTGAACAAGAATCCGTTGAATATATTTGCATATCTCTTGAAGAATATTTTTAATGAATTTTTGAAAATCCGAAAAGTGATCCATGCACTTGGACATTCCAAGTATGTTGGAATGTCTTGAAATTGTACTCAGTCATAGTCAACGACGATCTGAACAAGAATCAATTGAAAATATTTGCATATCTCTTAAGGAATATTTTTAATGAATTTTTGAAAATGAGGAAAGTCTGTGCACTTAGGCAGTGACTTAACTTTTTATTCAAAAAAGACCCCAAAAGTATCTTGGAATGTCTTGAAATTGTACACAGTCATAGTCAAGCATGCCCTGAACAAGAATCCGTTGAATATATTTGCATATCTCTTGAAGAATAGTTTTAATGAACTTTTGAAAATCAGGAAAGCGATCCATGCACTTGGACATTCCAAGTATGTTGGAATGTCTTGAAATTGTACTCAGTCATAGTCAACGATGCCCTGAACAAGAATCCGTTGAAAATATTTGCATATCGTTTAAGGAATATTTTTAAAGAATTTCTGAAAATCAGGAAAGAGATCCATGCACTTAGGCAGTGACTTAACTTTTTCGTCAAAAAAGACCCCAAAAGTATCTTTGAATGTCTTGAAATTGTACACAGTCATAGTCAAGCATGCCCTGAACAAGAATCCGTTGAATATATTTGCATATCTCTGGAAGAATATTTTTAATGAATTTTTGAAAATCCGAAAAGCGATCCATGCACTTAGGCAGTGACTTAACTTTTTCGTCAAAAAAGACCCCAAAAGTATCTTGGAATGTCTTGAAATTGTACACAGTCATAGTCAAGCATGATCTGAACAAGAATCCGTTGAATATATTTGCATATCTCTTGAAGAATATTTTTAATAAACCTTTGAAAATCAGGAAAGCGATCCATGCACTTGGACATTCAAAGTATGTTGGAATGTCTTGAAATTGTACTCAGTCATAGTCAACGACGCCCTGAACAAGAATCCATTGAAAATATTTGCATATCTCTTAAGGAATATTTTTAATGAATTTTTGAAAATGATGAAAGTCTGTGCACTTAGGCAGTGACTTAACTTTTTATTCAAAAAAGACCCCAAAGGTATCTTGGAATGTCTTGAAATTGTACTCAGTCATAGTCAACGACGCCCTGAACAAGAATCCGTTGAAAATATTTGCATATCGTTTAAGGAATATTTTTAAAGAATTTCTGAAAATCAGGAAAGCGATCCATGCACTTAGGCAGTGACTTAACTTTTTCGTCAAAAAAGACCCCAAAAGTATCTTGGAATGTCTTGAAATTGTACACAGTCATAGTCAAGCATGCCCTGAACAAGAATCCGTTGAATATATTTGCATATCTCTTGAAAAATATTTTTAATGAATTTTTGAAAATCCGGAAAGCGATCCATGCACTTGGACATTCCAAGTATGTTGGAATGTCTTGAAATTGTACTCGGTCATAGTCAACGACGCCCTGAACAAGAATCCGTTGAAAATATTTGCATATCGCTTAAGGAATATTTTTAATGAATTTTTGAAAATCAGGAAAGCGATCCATGCACTTAGGCAGTGACTTAACTTTTTTGTCAAAAAAGACCCCAAAAGTATCTTGGAATGTCTTGAAATTGTACACAGTCATAGTCAAGCATGCCCTGAACAAGAATCCGTTGAATATATTTGCATATCTCTTGAAGAATATTTTTAATGAATTTTTGAAAATCCGAAAAGCGATCCATGCACTTGGACATTTCAAGTATGTTGGAATGTCTTTAAATTGTACTCAGTCATAGTCAACGACGCCCTGAACAAGAATCAATTGAAAATATTTGCATATCTCTTAAGGAATATTTTTAATGAATTTTTGAAAATGAGGAAAGTCTGTGCACTTAGGCAGTGACTTAACTTTTTATTCAAAAAAGACCCCAAAAGTATCTTGGAATGTCTTGAAATTGTACACAGTCAAAGTCAAGCATGCCCTGAACAAGAATCCGTTGAATATATTTGCATATCTCTTGAAGAGTATTTTTAATGAATTTTTGAAAATCAGGAAAGCGATCCATGCACTTGGACATTCCAAGTATGTTGGAATGTCTTGAAATTGTACTCAGTCATAGTCAACGACGCCCTGAACAAGAATCAATTGAAAATATTTGCATATCTCTTAAGGAATATTTTTAATGAATTTTTGAAAATGAGGAAAGTCTGTGCACTTAGGCAGTGACTTAACTTTTTATTCAAAAAAGACCCCAAAAGTATCTTGGAATGTCTTGAAATTGTACTCAGTCATAGTCAACGACGCCCTGAACAAGAATCCGTTGAAAATATTTGCATATCGTTTAAGGAATATTTTTAAAGAATTTCTGAAAATCAGGAAAGCGATCCATGCACTTAGGCAGTGACTTAACTTTTTCGTCAAAAAAGACCCCAAAAGTATCTTGGAATGTCTTGAAATTGTACACAGTCATAGTCAAGCATGCCCTGAACAAGAATCCGTTGAATATATTTGCATATCTCTTGAAGAATATTTTTAATGAATTTTTGAAAATCCGGAAAGCGATCCATGCACTTGGACATTCCAAGTATGTTGGAATGTCTTGAAATTGTACTCGGTCATAGTCAACGACGCCCTGAACAAGAATCCATTGAAAATATTTGCATATCTCTTAAGGAATATTTTTAATGAATTTTTGAAAATGATGAAAGTCTGTGCACTTAGGCAGTGACTTAACTTTTTACTCAAAAAAGACCCCAAAGGTATCTTGGAATGTCTTGAAATTGTACACAGTCATAGTCAAGCATGCCCTGAACAAGAATCCGTTGAATATATTTGCATATCTCTTGAAGAATATTTTTAATGAACTTTTGAAAATCAGGAAAGCGATCCATGCACTTGGACATTCCAAGTATGTTGGAATGTCTTGAAATTGTACTCAGTCATAGTCAACGACGCCCTGAACAAGAATCCGTTGAAAATATTTGCATATCGCTTAAGGAATATTTTTAATGAATTTTTGAAAATCAGGAAAGCGATCCATGCACTTAGGCAGTGACTTAACTTTTTTGTCAAAAAAGACCCCAAAAGTATCTTGGAATGTCTTGAAAGTGTACACAGTCATAGTCAAGCATGCCCTGAACAAGAATCCGTTGAATATATTTGCATATCTCTTGAAGAATATTTTTAATGAATTTTTGAAAATCCGAAAAGCGATCCATGCACTTGGACATTCCAAGTATGTTGGAATGTCTTGAAATTGTACTCAGTCATAGTCAACGACGCCCTGAACAAGAATCAATTGAAAATATTTGCATATCTCTTAAGGAATATTTTTAATGAATTTTTGAAAATGAGGAAAGTCTGTGCACTTAGGCAGTGAGTTAACTTTTTATTCAAAAAAGACCCCAAAGGTATCTTGGAATGTCTTGAAATTGTACACAGTCATAGTCAAGCATGCCCTGAACAAGAATCCGTTGAATATATTTGCATATCTCTTGAAGAATATTTTTTATGAACTTTTGAAAATCAGGAAAGCGATCCATGCACTTGGACATTCCAAGTATGTTGGAATGTCTTGAAATTGTACTCAGTCATAGTCAACGACGCCCTGAACAAGAATCCGTTGAAAATATTTGCATATCGCTTAAGGAATATTTTTAATGAATTTTTGAAAATCAGGAAAGCGATCCATGCACTTAGGCAGTGACTTAACTTTTTTGTCAAAAAAGACCCCAAAAGTATCTTGGAATGTCTTGAAATTGTACACAGTCATAGTCAAGCATGCCCTGAACAACAATCCGTTGAATATATTTGCATATCTCTTGAAGAATATTTTTAATGAATTTTTGAAAATCCGAAAAGCGATCCATGCACTTGGACATTCCAAGTATGTTGGAATGTCTTGAAATTGTACTCAGTCATAGTCAACGACGCCCTGAACAAGAATCAATTGAAAATATTTGCATATCTCTTAAGGAATATTTTTCATGAATTTTTGAAAATGAGGAAAGTCTGTGCACTTAGGCAGTGACTTAACTTTTTATTCAAAAAAGACCCCAAAAGTATCTTGGAATGTCTTGAAATTGTACACAGTCATAGTCAAGCATGCCCTGAACAAGAATCCGTTGAATATATTTGCATATCTCTTGAAGAATATTTTTAATGAACTTTTGAAAATCAGGAAAGCGATCCATGCACTTGGACATTCCAAGTATGTTGGAATGTCTTGAAATTGTACTCAGTCATAGTCAACGACGCCCTGAACAAGAATCCGTTGAAAATATTTGTATATCGCTTAAGGAATATTTTTAATGAATTTTTGAAAATCAGGAAAGCGATCCATGCACTTAGGCAGTGACTTAACTTTTTTGTCAAAAAAGACCCCAAAAGTATCTTGGAATGTCTTGAAATTGTACACAGTCATAGTCAAGCATGCCCTGAACAAGAATCCGTTGAATATATTTGCATATCTCTTGAAGAATATTTTTAATGAACTTTTGAAAATCAGGAAAGCGATCCATGCACTTGGACATTCCAAGTATGTTGGAATGTCTTGAAATTGTACTCAGTCATAGTCAACGACGCCCTGAACAAGAATCCGTTGAAAATATTTGCATATCGCTTAAGGAATATTTTTAATGAATTTTTGAAAATCAGGAAAGCGATCCATGCACTTAGGCAGTGACTTAACTTTTTTGTCAAAAAAGACCCCAAAAGTATCTTGGAATGTCTTGAAATTGTACACAGTCATAGTCAAGCATGCCCTGAACAACAATCCGTTGAATATATTTGCATATCTCTTGAAGAATATTTTTAATGAATTTTTGAAAATCCGAAAAGCGATCCATGCACTTGGACATTCCAAGTATGTTGGAATGTCTTGAAATTGTACTCAGTCATAGTCAACGACGCCCTGAACAAGAATCAATTGAAAATATTTGCATATCTCTTAAGGAATATTTTTCATGAATTTTTGAAAATGAGGAAAGTCTGTGCACTTAGGCAGTGACTTAACTTTTTATTCAAAAAAGACCCCAAAAGTATCTTGGAATGTCTTGAAATTGTACACAGTCATAGTCAAGCATGCCCTGAACAAGAATCCGTTGAATATATTTGCATATCTCTTGAAGAATATTTTTAATGAACTTTTGAAAATCAGGAAAGCGATCCATGCACTTGGACATTCCAAGTATGTTGGAATGTCTTGAAATTGTACTCAGTCATAGTCAACGACGCCCTGAACAAGAATCCGTTGAAAATATTTGTATATCGCTTAAGGAATATTTTTAATGAATTTTTGAAAATCAGGAAAGCGATCCATGCACTTAGGCAGTGACTTAACTTTTTTGTCAAAAAAGACCCCAAAAGTATCTTGGAATGTCTTGAAATTGTACACAGTCATAGTCAAGCATGCCCTGAACAAGAATCCGTTGAATATATTTGCATATCTCTTGAAGAATATTTTTAATGAATTTTTGAAAATCCGAAAAGCGATCCATGCACTTGGACATTCCAAGTATGTTGGAATGTCTTTAAATTGTACTCAGTCATAGTCAACGACGCCCTGAACAAGAATCAATTGAAAATATTTGCATATCTCTTAAGGAATATTTTTAATGAATTTTTGAAAATGAGGAAAGTCTGTGCACTTAGGCAGTGACATAACTTTTTATTCAAAAAAGACCCCAAAAGTATCTTGGAATGTCTTGAAATTGTACACAGTCATAGTCAAGCATGCCCTGAACAAGAATCCGTTGAATATATTTGCATATCTCTTGAAGAATATTTTTAATGAACTTTTGAAAATCAGGAAAGCGATCCATGCACTTGGACATTCCAAGTATGTTGGAATGTCTTGAAATTGTACTCAGTCATAGTCAACGACGCCCTGAACAAGAATCCGTTGAAAATATTTGCATATCGCTTAAGGAATATTTTTAATGAATTTTTGAAAATCAGGAAAGCGATCCATGCACTTAGGCAGTGACTTAACTTTTTTGTCAAAAAAGACCCCAAAAGTATCTTGGAATGTCTTGAAATTGTACACAGTCATAGTCAAGCATGCCCTGAACAAGAATCCGTTGAATATATTTGCATATCTCTTGAAGAATATTTTTAATGAATTTTTGAAAATCCGAAAAGCGATCCATGCACTTGGACATTCCAAGTATGTTGGAATGTCTTTAAATTGTACTCAGTCATAGTCAACGACGCCCTGAACAAGAATCAATTGAAAATATTTGCATATCTCTTAAGGAATATTTTTAATGAATTTTTGAAAATGAGGAAAGTCTGTGCACTTCGGCAGTGACTTAACTTTTTATTCAAAAAAGACCCCAAAAGTATCTTGGAATGTCTTGAAATTGTACACAGTCATAGTCAAGCATGCCCTGAACAAGAATCCGTTGAATATATTTGCATATCTCTTGAAGAATATTTTTAATGAACTTTTGAAAATCAGGAAAGCGATCCATGCACTTGGACATTCCAAGTATGTTGGAATGTTTTGAAATTGTACTCAGTCATAGTCAACGACGCCCTGAACAAGAATCCGTTGAAAATATTTGCATATCGCTTAAGGAATATTTTTAATGAATTTTTGAAAATCAGGAAAGCGATCCATGCACTTAGGCAGTGACTTAACTTTTTATTCAAAAAAGACCCCAAAAGTATCTTGGAATGTCTTGAAATTGTACACAGTCATAGTCAAGCATGCCCTGAACAAGAATCCGTTGAATATATTTGCATATCTCTTGAAGAATATTTTTAATGAACTTTTGAAAATCAGGAAAGCGATCCATGTACTTGGACATTCAAAGTATGTTGGAATGTCTTGAAATTGTACTCGGTCATAGTCAACAACGCCCTGAACAAGAATCCGTTGAAAATATTTGCATATCGCTTAAGGAATATTTTTAATGAATTTTTGAAAATCAGGAAAGCGATCCATGCACTTAGGCAGTGACTTAACTTTTTCGTCAAAAAAGACCCCAAAAGTATCTTGGAATGTCTTGAAATTGTACACAGTCATAGTCAAGCATGCCCTGAACAAGAATCCGTTGAATATATTTGCATATCTCTTGAAGAATATTTTTAATGAATTTTTGAAAATCCGGAAAGCGATCCATGCACTTGGACATTCCAAGTATGTTGGAATGTCTTGAAATTGTACTCGGTCATAGTCAACGATGCCCTGAACAAGAATCCATTGAAAATATTTGCATATCTCTTAAGGAATATTTTTAATGAATTTTTGAAAATGATGAAAGTCTGTGCACTTAGGCAGTGACTTAACTTTTTATTCAAAAAAGACCCCAAAGGTATCTTGGAATGTCTTGAAATTGTACACAGTCATAGTCAAGCATGCCCTGAACAAGAATCCGTTGAATATATTTGCATATCTCTTGAAGAATATTTTTAATGAACTTTTGAAAATCAGGAAAGCGATCCATGCACTTGGACATTCCAAGTATGTTGGAATGTCTTGAAATTGTACTCAGTCATAGTCAACAACGCCCTGAACAAGAATCCATTGAAAATATTTGCATATCGCTTAAGGAATATTTTTAATGAATTTTTGAAAATCAGGAAAGAAATCCATGCACTTAGGCAGTGACTTAACTTTTTTGTCAAAAAAGACCCCAAAAGTATCTTGGAATGTCTTGAAATTGTACACAGTCATAGTCAAGCATGCCTTGAACAAGAATCCGTTGAATATATTTGCATATCTCTTGAAGAATATTTTTAATGAATTTTTGAAAATCCGAAAAGCGATCCATGCACTTGGACATTCCAAGTATGTTGGAATGTCTTGAAATTGTACTCAGTCATAGTCAACGACGCCCTGAACAAGAATCAATTGAAAATATTTGCATATCTCTTAAGGAATATTTTTAATGAATTTTTGAAAATGAGGAAAGTCTGTGCACTTAGGCAGTGACTTAACTTTTTATTCAAAAAAGACCCCAAAAGTATCTTGGAATGTCTTGAAATTGTACACAGTCATAGTCAACGACGCCCTGAACAAGAATCAATTGAAAATATTTGCATATCTCTTAAGGAATATTTTTAATGAATTTTTGAAAATGAGGAAAGTCTGTGCACTTCGGCAGTGACTTAACTTTTTATTCAAAAAAGACCCCAAAAGTATCTTGGAATGTCTTGAAATTGTACACAGTCATAGTCAAGCATGCCCTGAACAAGAATCCGTTGAATATATTTGCATATCTCTTGAAGAATATTTTTAATGAACTTTTGAAAATCAGGAAAGCGATCCATGCACTTGGACATTCCAAGTATGTTGGAATGTTTTGAAATTGTACTCAGTCATAGTCAACGACGCCCTGAACAAGAATCCGTTGAAAATATTTGCATATCGCTTAAGGAATATTTTTAATGAATTTTTGAAAATCAGGAAAGCGATCCATGCACTTAGGCAGTGACTTAACTTTTTATTCAAAAAAGACCCCAAAAGTATCTTGGAATGTCTTGAAATTGTACACAGTCATAGTCAAGCATGCCCTGAACAAGAATCCGTTGAATATATTTGCATATCTCTTGAAGAATATTTTTAATGAACTTTTGAAAATCAGGAAAGCGATCCATGTACTTGGACATTCAAAGTATGTTGGAATGTCTTGAAATTGTACTCGGTCATAGTCAACAACGCCCTGAACAAGAATCCGTTGAAAATATTTGCATATCGCTTAAGGAATATTTTTAATGAATTTTTGAAAATCAGGAAAGCGATCCATGCACTTAGGCAGTGACTTAACTTTTTCGTCAAAAAAGACCCCAAAAGTATCTTGGAATGTCTTGAAATTGTACACAGTCATAGTCAAGCATGCCCTGAACAAGAATCCGTTGAATATATTTGCATATCTCTTGAAGAATATTTTTAATGAATTTTTGAAAATCCGGAAAGCGATCCATGCACTTGGACATTCCAAGTATGTTGGAATGTCTTGAAATTGTACTCGGTCATAGTCAACGACGCCCTGAACAAGAATCCATTGAAAATATTTGCATATCTCTTAAGGAATATTTTTAATGAATTTTTGAAAATGATGAAAGTCTGTGCACTTAGGCAGTGACTTAACTTTTTATTCAAAAAAGACCCCAAAGGTATCTTTGAATGTCTTGAAATTGTACACAGTCATAGTCAAGCATGCCCTGAACAAGAATCCGTTGAATATATTTGCATATCTCTTGAAGAATATTTTTAATGAACTTTTGAAAATCAGGAAAGCGATCCATGCACTTGGACATTCCAAGTATGTTGGAATGTCTTGAAATTGTACTCAGTCATAGTCAACGACGCCCTGAACAAGAATCCGTTGAAAATATTTGCATATCGCTTAAGGAATATTTTTAATGAATTTTTGAAAATCAGGAAAGCGATCCATGCACTTAGGCAGTGACTTAACTTTTTATTCAAAAAAGACCCCAAAAGTATCTTGGAATGTCTTGAAATTGTACACAGTCATAGTCAAGCATGCCCTGAACAAGAATCCGTTGAATATATTTGCATATCTCTTGAAGAATATTTTTAATGAACTTTTGAAAATCAGGAAAGCGATCCATGTACTTGGACATTCAAAGTATGTTGGAATGTCTTGAAATTGTACTCGGTCATAGTCAACAACGCCCTGAACAAGAATCTGTTGAAAATATTTGCATATCGCTTAAGGAATATTTTTAATGAATTTTTGAAAATCAGGAAAGCGATCCATGCACTTAGGCAGTGACTTAACTTTTTCGTCAAAAAAGACCCCAAAAGTATCTTGGAATGTCTTGAAATTGTACACAGTCATAGTCAAGCATGCCCTGAACAAGAATCCGTTGAATATATTTGCATATCTCTTGAAGAATATTTTTAATGAATTTTTGAAAATCCGGAAAGCGATCCATGCACTTGGACATTCCAAGTATGTTGGAATGTCTTGAAATTGTACTCGGTCATAGTCAACGACGCCCTGAACAAGAATCCATTGAAAATATTTGCATATCTCTTAAGGAATATTTTTAATGAATTTTTGAAAATGATGAAAGTCTGTGCACTTAGGCAGTGACTTAACTTTTTATTCAAAAAAGACCCCAAAGGTATCTTTGAATGTCTTGAAATTGTACACAGTCATAGTCAAGCATGCCCTGAACAAGAATCCGTTGAATATATTTGCATATCTCTTGAAGAATATTTTTAATGAACTTTTGAAAATCAGGAAAGCGATCCATGCACTTGGACATTCCAAGTATGTTGGAATGTCTTGAAATTGTACTCAGTCATAGTCAACGACGCCCTGAACAAGAATCCGTTGAAAATATTTGCATATCGCTTAAGGAATATTTTTAATGAATTTTTGAAAATCAGGAAAGCGATCCATGCACTTAGGCAGTGACTTAACTTTTTTGTCAAAAAAGACCCCAAAAGTATCTTGGAATGTCTTGAAATTGTACACAGTCATAGTCAAGCATGCCTTGAACAAGAATCCGTTGAATATATTTGCATATCTCTTGAAGAATATTTTTAATGAATTTTTGAAAATCCGAAAAGCGATCCATGCACTTGGACATTCCAAGTATGTTGGAATGTCTTGAAATTGTACTCAGTCATAGTCAACGACGCCCTGAACAAGAATCAATTGAAAATATTTGCATATCTCTTAAGGAATATTTTTAATGAATTTTTGAAAATGAGGAAAGTCTGTGCACTTAGGCAGTGACTTAACTTTTTATTCAAAAAAGACCCCAAAAGTATCTTGGAATGTCTTGAAATTGTACACAGTCATAGTCAAGCATGCCCTGAACAAGAATCCGTTGAATATATTTGCATATCTCTTGAAGAATATTTTTAATGAACTTTTGAAAATCAGGAAAGCGATCCATGCACTTGGACATTCCAAGTATGTTGGAATGTCTTGAAATTGTACTCAGTCATAGTCAACGACGCCCTGAACAAGAATCCGTTGAAAATATTTGCATATCGCTTAACAAATATTTTTAATGAATTTTTGAAAATCAGGAAAGCGATCCATGCACTTAGGCAGTGACTTAACTTTTTTGTCAAAAAAGACCCCAAAAGTATCTTGGAATGTCTTGAAATTGTACACAGTCATAGTCAAGCATGCCCTGAACAAGAATCCGTTGAATATATTTGCATATCTCTTGAAGAATATTTTAAATGAATTTTTGAAAATCCGAAAAGCGATCCATGCACTTGGACATTCCAAGTATGTTGGAATGTCTTGAAATTGTACTCAGTCATAGTCAACGACGCCCTGAACAAGAATCAATTGAAAATATTTGCATATCTCTTAAGGAATATTTTTAATGAATTTTTGAAAATGAGGAAAGTCTGTGCACTTCGGCAGTGACTTAACTTTTTATTCAAAAAAGACCCCAAAAGTATCTTGGAATGTCTTGAAATTGTACACAGTCATAGTCAAGCATGCCCTGAACAAGAATCCGTTGAATATATTTGCATATCTCTTGAAGAATATTTTTAATGAACTTTTGAAAATCAGGAAAGCGATCCATGCACTTGGACATTCCAAGTATGTTGGAATGTTTTGAAATTGTACTCAGTCATAGTCAACGACGCCCTGAACAAGAATCCGTTGAAAATATTTGCATATCGCTTAAGGAATATTTTTAATGAATTTTTGAAAATCAGGAAAGCGATCCATGCACTTAGGCAGTGACTTAACTTTTTATTCAAAAAAGACCCCAAAAGTATCTTGGAATGTCTTGAAATTGTACACAGTCATAGTCAAGCATGCCCTGAACAAGAATCCGTTGAATATATTTGCATATCTCTTGAAGAATATTTTTAATGAACTTTTGAAAATCAGGAAAGCGATCCATGCACTTGGACATTCCAAGTATGTTGGAATGTCTTAAAATTGTACTCAGTCATAGTCAACGACGCCCTGAACAAGAATCCGTTGAAAATATTTGCATATCGCTTAACAAATATTTTTAATGAATTTTTGAAAATCAGGAAAGCGATCCATGCACTTAGGCAGTGACTTAACTTTTTTGTCAAAAAAGACCCCAAAAGTATCTTGGAATGTCTTGAAATTGTACACAGTCATAGTCAAGCATGCCCTGAACAAGAATCCGTTGAATATATTTGCATATCTCTTGAAGAATATTTTAAATGAATTTTTGAAAATCCGAAAAGCGATCCATGCACTTGGACATTCCAAGTATGTTGGAATGTCTTGAAATTGTACTCAGTCATAGTCAACGACGCCCTGAACAAGAATCAATTGAAAATATTTGCATATCTCTTAAGGAATATTTTTAATGAATTTTTGAAAATGAGGAAAGTCTGTGCACTTCGGCAGTGACTTAACTTTTTATTCAAAAAAGACCCCAAAAGTATCTTGGAATGTCTTGAAATTGTACACAGTCATAGTCAAGCATGCCCTGAACAAGAATCCGTTCAATATATTTGCATATCTCTTGAAGAATATTTTTAATGAACTTTTGAAAATCAGGAAAGCGATCCATGCACTTGGACATTCCAAGTATGTTGGAATGTCTTGAAATTGTACTCAGTCATAGTCAACGACGCCCTGAACAAGAATCCGTTGAAAATATTTGCATATCGTTTAAGGAATATTTTTAAAGAATTTCTGAAAATCAGGAAAGCGATCCATGCACTTAGGCAGTGACTTAACTTTTTATTCAAAAAAGACCCCAAAAGTATCTTGGAATGTCTTGAAATTGTACACAGTCATAGTCAAGCATGCCCTGAACAAGAATCCGTTGAATATATTTGCATATCTCTTGAAGAATATTTTTAATGAACTTTTGAAAATCAGGAAATCGATCCATGCACTTGGACATTCCAAGTATGTTGGAATGTCTTGAAATTGTACTCAGTCATAGTCAACGACGCCCTGAACAAGAATCAATTGAAAATATTTGCATATCGTTTAAGGAATATTTTTAAAGAATTTTTGAAAATGATGAAAGTCTGTGCACTTAGGCAGTGACTTAACTTTTTATTCAAAAAAGACCCCAAAGGTATCTTGGAATGTCTTGAAATTGTACACAGTCATAGTCAAGCATGCCCTGAACAAGAATCCGTTGAATATATTTGCATATCTCTTGAAGAATATTTTTAATGAACTTTTGAAAATCAGGAAAGCGATCCATGCACTTGGACATTCCAAGTATGTTGGAATGTCTTGAAATTGTACTCAGTCATAGTCAACGACGCCCTGAACAAGAATCCGTTGAAAATATTTGCATATCGCTTAAGGAATATTTTTAATGAATTTTTGAAAATCAGGAAAGCGATCCATGCACTTAGGCAGTGACTTAACTTTTTTGTCAAAAAAGACCCCAAAAGTATCTTGGAATGTCTTGAAATTGTACACAGTCATAGTCAAGCATGCCCTGAACAAGAATCCGTTGAATATATTTGCATATCTCTTGAAGAATATTTTTATTGAATTTTTGAAAATCCGAAAAGCGATCCATGCACTTGGACATTCCAAGTATGTTGGAATGTCTTGAAATTGTACTCAGTTATAGTCAACGACGATCTGAACAAGAATCAATTGAAAATATTTGCATATCTCTTGAAGAATATTTTTAATGAATTTTTGAAAATGATGAAAGTCTGTGCACTTAGGCAGTGACTTAACTTTTTATTCAAAAAAGACCCCAAAGGTATCTTGGAATGTCTTGAAATTGTACACAGTCATAGTCAAGCATGCCCTGATCAAGAATCCGTTGAATATATTTGCATATCTCTTGAAGAATATTTTTAATGAACTTTTGAAAATCAGGAAAGCGATCCATGCACTTAGGCAGTGACTTAACTTTTTATTCAAAAAAGACCCCAAAAGTATCTTGGAATGTCTTGAAATTGTACACAGTCATAGTCAAGCATGCCCTGAACAAGAATCTGTTGAATATATTTGCATATCTCTTGAAGAATATTTTTAATGAACTTTTGAAAATCAGGAAATTGATCCATGCACTTGGACATTCCAAGTATGTTGGAATGTCTTGAAATTGTACTCGGTCATAGTCAACGACGCCCTGAACAAGAATCCATTGAAAATATTTGCGTATCTCTTAAGGAATATTTTTAATGAATTTTTGAAAATGATGAAAGTCTGTGCACTTAGGCAGTGACTTAACTTTTTATTCAAAAAAGACCCCAAAAGTATCTTGGAATGTCTTGAAATTGTACTCAGTCATAGTCAACGACGATCTGAACAAGAATCAATTGAAAATATTTGCATATCTCTTAAGGAATATTTTTAATGAATTTTTGAAAATGAGGAAAGTCTGTGCACTTAGGCAGTGACTTAACTTTTTATTCAAAAAAGACCCCAAAAGTATCTTGGAATGTCTTGAAATTGTACACAGTCATAGTCAAGCATGCCCTGAACAAGAATCCGTTGAATATATTTGCATATCTCTTGAAGAATATTTTTAATGAACTTTTGAAAATCAGGAAAGCGATCCATGTACTTGGACATTCAAAGTATGTTGGAATGTCTTGAAATTGTACTCGGTCATAGTCAACAACGCCCTGAACAAGAATCCGTTGAAAATATTTGCATATCGCTTAAGGAATATTTTTAATGAATTTTTGAAAATCAGGAAAGCGATCCATGCACTTAGGCAGTGACTTAACTTTTTCGTCAAAAAAGACCCCAAAAGTATCTTGGAATGTCTTGAAATTGTACACAGTCATAGTCAAGCATGCCCTGAACAAGAATCCGTTGAATATATTTGCATATCTCTTGAAGAATATTTTTAATGAATTTTTGAAAATCCGAAAAGCGATCCATGCACTTGGACATTCCAAGTATGTTGGAATGTCTTGAAATTGTACTCAGTCATAGTCAACGACGCCCTGAACAAGAATCAATTGAAAATATTTGCATATCTCTTAAGGAATATTTTTAATGAATTTTTGAAAATGAGGAAAGTCTGTGCACTTCGGCAGTGACTTAACTTTTTATTCAAAAAAGACCCCAAAAGTATCTTGGAATGTCTTGAAATTGTACACAGTCATAGTCAAGCATGCCCTGAACAAGAATCCGTTCAATATATTTGCATATCTCTTGAAGAATATTTTTAATGAACTTTTGAAAATCAGGAAAGCGATCCATGCACTTGGACATTCCAAGTATGTTGGAATGTCTTGAAATTGTACTCAGTCATAGTCAACGACGCCCTGAACAAGAATCCGTTGAAAATATTTGCATATCGTTTAAGGAATATTTTTAAAGAATTTCTGAAAATCAGGAAAGCGATCCATGCACTTAGGCAGTGACTTAACTTTTTATTCAAAAAAGACCCCAAAAGTATCTTGGAATGTCTTGAAATTGTACACAGTCATAGTCAAGCATGCCCTGAACAAGAATCCGTTGAATATATTTGCATATCTCTTGAAGAATATTTTTAATGAACTTTTGAAAATCAGGAAATTGATCCATGCACTTGGACATTCCAAGTATGTTGGAATGTCTTGAAATTGTACTCAGTCATAGTCAACGACGCCCTGAACAAGAATCCGTTGAAAATATTTGCATATCGTTTAAGGAATATTTTTAAAGAATTTCTGTAAATCAGGAAAGCTATCCATGCACTTAGGCAGTGACTTAAGTTTTTCGTCAAAAAAGACCCCAAAAGTATCTTGGAATGTCTTGAAATTGTACACAGTCATAGTCAAGCATGCCCTGAACAAGAACCTGTTGAATATATTTGCATATCTCTTGAAGAATATTTTTAATGAATTTTTGAAAATCCGAAAAGCGATCCATGCACTTGGACATTCCAAGTATGTTGGAATGTCTTGAAATTGTACTCAGTCATAGTCAACGACGCCCTGAACAAGAATCAATTGAATATATTTGCATATCTCTTGAAGAATATTTTTAATGAATTTTTGAAAATCCGGAAAGCGATCCATGCACTTGGACATTCCAAGTATGTTGGAATGTCTTGAAATTGTACTCAGTCATAGTCAACGACGCCCTGAACAAGAATCCGTTGAAAATATTTGCATATCGCTTAAGGAATATTTTTAATAAATTTTTGAAAATCAGGAAAGCGGTCCATGCACTTAGGCAGTGACTTAACTTTTTTGTCAAAAAAGACCCCAAAAGTATCTTGGAATGTCTTGAAATTGTACACAGTCATAGTCAAGCATGCCCTGAACAAGAATCCGTTGAATATATTTGCATATCTCTTGAAGAATATTTTTAATGAATTTTTGAAAATCCAAAAAGCGATCCATGCACTTGGACATTCCAAGTATGTTGGAATGTCTTGAAATTGTACTCAGTCATAGTCAACGACGCCCTGAACAAGAATCAATTGAAAATATTTGCATATCTCTTAAGGAATATTTTTAATGAATTTTTGAAAATGAGGAAAGTCTGTGCACTTAGGCAGTGACTTAACTTTTTATTCAAAAAAGACCCCAAAAGTATCTTGGAATGTCTTGAAATTGTACACAGTCATAGTCAAGCATGCCCTGAACAAGAATCCGTTGAATATATTTGCATATCTCTTGAAGAATATTTTTAATGAACTTTTGAAAATCAGGAAAGCGATCCATGCACTTGGACATTCCAAGTATGTTGGAATGTCTTGAAATTGTACTCAGTCATAGTCAACGATGCCCTGAACAAGAATCCGTTGAAAATATTTGCATATCGTTTAAGGAATATTTTTAAAGAATTTCTGAAAATCAGGAAAGCGATCCATGCACTTAGGCAGTGACTTAACTTTTTCGTCAAAAAAGACCCCAAAAGTATCTTTGAATGTCTTGAAATTGTACACAGTCATAGTCAAGCATGCCCTGAACAAGAATCCGTTGAATATATTTGCATATCTCTGGAAGAATATTTTTAATGAATTTTTGAAAATCCGGAAAGCGATCCATGCACTTGGACATTCCAAGTATGTTGGAATGTCTTGAAATTGTACTCAGTCATAGTCAACGACGCCCTGAACAAGAATCCGTTGAAAATATTTGCATATCGCTTAAGGAATATTTTTAATGAATTTTTGAAAATCCGGAAAGCGATCCATGCACTTGGACATTCCAAGTATGTTGGAATGTCTTGAAATTGTACTCAGTCATAGTCAACGACGCCCTGAACAAGAATCCATTGAAAATATTTGCATATCTCTTAAGGAATATTTTTAATGAATTTTTGAAAATGAGGAAAGTCTGTGCACTTAGGCAGTGACTTAACTTTTTATTCAAAAAAGACCCCAAAAGTATCTTGGAATGTCTTGAAATTGTACACAGTCATAGTCAAGCATGCCCTGAACAAGAATCCGTTGAATATATTTGCATATCTCTTGAAGAATATTTTTAATGAACTTTTGAAAATCCGGAAAGCGATCCATGCACTTGGACATTCCAAGTATGTTGGAATGTCTTGAAATTGTACTCAGCCATAGTCAACGACGCCCTGAACAAGAATCCGTTGAAAATATTTGCATATCGCTTAAGGAATATTTTTAATGAATTTTTTAAAAAATCAGGAAAGCGATCCATGCACTTAGACAGTGACTTAACTTTTTCGTCAAAAAAGACCCCAAAAGTATCTTGGAATGTCTTGAAATTGTACACAGTCATAGTCAAGCATGCCCTGAACAAGAATCCGTTGAATATATTTGCATATCTCTTGAAGAATATTTTTAATGAACTTTTGAAAATCAGGAAAGCGATCCATGCACTTGGACATTCCAAGTATGTTGGAATGTCTTGAAATTGTACTCAGTCATAGTCAACGACGCCCTGAACAAGAATCCGTTGAAAATATTTGCATATCGCTTAAGGAATATTTTTAATGAATTTTTGAAAATCAGGAAAGCGATCCATGCACTTAGGCAGTGACTTAACTTTTTTGTCAAAAAAGACCCCAAAAGTATCTTGGAATGTCTTGAAATTGTACACAGTCATAGTCAAGCATGCCCTGAACAAGAATCCGTTGAATATATTTGCATATCTCTTAAAGAATATTTTTAATGAATTTTTGAAAATCCGAAAAGCGATCCATGCACTTGGACATTCCAAGTATGTTGGAATGTCTTTAAATTGTACTCAGTCATAGTCAACGACGCCCTGAACAAGAATCAATTGAAAATATTTGCATGTCTCTTAAGGAATATTTTTAATGAATTTTTGAAAATGAGGAAAGTCTGTGCACTTAGGCAGTGACTTAACTTTTTATTCAAAAAAGACCCCAAAAGTATCTTGGAATGTCTTGAAATTGTACACAGTCATAGTCAAGCATGCCCTGAACAAGAATCCGTTGAATATATTTGCATATCTCTTGAAGAATATTTTTAATGAACTTTTGAAAATCAGGAAAGCGATCCATGCACTTGGACATTCCAAGTATGTTGGAATGTCTTGAAATTGTACTCAGTCATAGTCAACGATGCCCTGAACAAGAATCCGTTGAAAATATTTGCATATCGTTTAAGGAATATTTTTAAAGAATTTCTGAAAATCAGGAAAGCGATCCATGCACTTAGGCAGTGACTTAACTTTTTCGTCAAAAAAGACCCCAAAAGTATCTTTGAATGTCTTGAAATTGTACACAGTCATAGTCAAGCATGCCCTGAACAAGAATCCGTTGAATATATTTGCATATCTCTGGAAGAATATTTTTAATGAATTTTTGAAAATCCGGAAAGCGATCCATGCACTTGGACATTCCAAGTATGTTGGAATGTCTTGAAATTGTACTCAGTCATAGTCAACAACGCCCTGAACAAGAATCCATTGAAAATATTTGCATATCTCTTAAGGAATATTTTTAATGAATTTTTGAAAATGAGGAAAGTCTGTGCACTTAGGCAGTGACTTAACTTTTTATTCAAAAAAGACCCCAAAAGTATCTTGGAATGTCTTGAAATTGTACACAGTCATAGTCAAGCATGCCCTGAACAAGAATCCGTTGAATATATTTGCATATCTCTTGAAGAATATTTTTAATGAACTTTTGAAAATCCGGAAAGCGATCCATGCACTTGGACATTCCAAGTATGTTGGAATGTCTTGAAATTGTACTCAGCCATAGTCAACGACGCCCTGAACAAGAATCCGTTGAAAATATTTGCATATCGCTTAAGGAATATTTTTAATGAATTTTTTAAAAAATCAGGAAAGCGATCCATGCACTTAGACAGTGACTTAACTTTTTCGTCAAAAAAGACCCCAAAAGTATCTTGGAATGTCTTGAAATTGTACACAGTCATAGTCAAGCATGCCCTGAACAAGAAACCGTTGAATATATTTGCATATCTCTTGAAGAATATTTTTAATGAACTTTTGAAAATCCGGAAAGCGATCCATGCACTTGGACATTCCAAGTATGTTGGAATGTCTTGAAATTGTACTCAGTCATAGTCAACGACGCCCTGAACAAGAATCCGTTGAAAATATTTGCATATCGCTTAAGGAATATTTTTAATGAATTTTTTAAAAAATCAGGAAAGCGATCCATGCACTGAGGCAGTGACTTAACTTTTTCGTCAAAAAAGACCCCAAAAGTATCTTGGAATGTCTTGAAATTGTACACAGTCATAGTCAAGCATGCCCTGAACAAGAAACCGTTGAATATATTTGCATATCTCTTGAAGAATATTTTTAATGAACTTTTGAAAATCAGGAAAGCGATCCATGCACATGGACATTCCAAGTATGTTGGAATGTCTTGAAATTGTACTCAGTCATAGTCAACGACGCCCTGAACAAGAATCCGTTGAAAATATTTGCATATCGCTTAAGCAATATTTTTAATGAATTTTTGAAAATCAGGAAAGCGATCCATGCACTTAGGCAGTGACTTAACTTTTTATTCAAAAAAGACCCCAAAAGTATCTTGGAATGTCTTGAAATTGTACACAGTCATAGTCAAGCATGCCCTGAACAAGAATCCGTTGAAAATATTTGCATATCGCTTAAGGAATATTTTTAATGAATTTTTTAAAAAATCAGGAAAGCGATCCATGCACTTAGACAGTGACTTAACTTTTTCGTCAAAAAAGACCCCAAAAGTATCTTGGAATGTCTTGAAATTGTACACAGTCATAGTCAAGCATGCCCTGAACAAGAATCCGTTGAATATATTTGCATATCTCTTGAAGAATATTTTTAATGAACTTTTGAAAATCAGGAAAGCGATCCATGCACTTGGACATTCCAAGTATGTTGGAATGTCTTGAAATTGTACTCAGTCATAGTCAACGACGCCCTGAACAAGAATCCATTGAAAATATTTGCATATCGTTTAAGGAATATTTTTAAAGAATTTCTGAAAATCAGGAAAGCGATCCATGCACTTAGGCAGTGACTTAACTTTTTCGTCAAAAAAGACCCCAAAAGTATCTTGGAATGTCTTGAAATTGTACACAGTCATAGTCAACGACGCCCTGAACAAGAATCCGTTGAATATATTTGCATATCTCTTGAAGAATATTTTTAATGAATTTTTGAAAATCCGGAAAGCGATCCATGCACTTAGGCAGTGACTTAACTTTTTCGTCAAAAAAGACCCCAAAAGTATCTTGGAATGTCTTGAAATTGTACACAGTCATAGTCAAGCATGCCCTGAACAAGAAACCGTTGAATATATTTGCATATCTCTTGAAGAATATTTTTAATGAACTTTTGAAAATCCGGAAAGCGATCCATGCACTTGGACATTCCAAGTATGTTGGAATGTCTTGAAATTGTACTCAGTCATAGTCAACAACGCCCTGAACAAGAATCCATTGAAAATATTTGCATATCTCTTAAGGAATATTTTTAATGAATTTTTGAAAATGAGGAAAGTCTGTGCACTTAGGCAGTGACTTAACTTTTTATTCAAAAAAGACCCCAAAAGTATCTTGGAATGTCTTGAAATTGTACACAGTCATAGTCAAGCATGCCCTGAACAAGAATCCGTTGAATATATTTGCATATCTCTTGAAGAATATTTTTAATGAACTTTTGAAAATCCGGAAAGCGATCCATGCACTTGGACATTCCAAGTATGTTGGAATGTCTTGAAATTGTACTCAGCCATAGTCAACGACGCCCTGAACAAGAATCCGTTGAAAATATTTGCATATCGCTTAAGGAATATTTTTAATGAATTTTTTAAAAAATCAGGAAAGCGATCCATGCACTTAGACAGTGACTTAACTTTTTCGTCAAAAAAGACCCCAAAAGTATCTTGGAATGTCTTGAAATTGTACACAGTCATAGTCAAGCATGCCCTGAACAAGAAACCGTTGAATATATTTGCATATCTCTTGAAGAATATTTTTAATGAACTTTTGAAAATCCGGAAAGCGATCCATGCACATGGACATTCCAAGTATGTTGGAATGTCTTGAAATTGTACTCAGTCATAGTCAACGACGCCCTGAACAAGAATCCGTTGAAAATATTTGCATATCGCTTAAGCAATATTTTTAATGAATTTTTGAAAATCAGGAAAGCGATCCATGCACTTAGGCAGTGACTTAACTTTTTATTCAAAAAAGACCCCAAAAGTATCTTGGAATGTCTTGAAATTGTACACAGTCATAGTCAAGCATGCCCTGAACAAGAATCCGTTGAAAATATTTGCATATCGCTTAAGGAATATTTTTAATGAATTTTTTAAAAAATCAGGAAAGCGATCCATGCACTTAGACAGTGACTTAACTTTTTCGTCAAAAAAGACCCCAAAAGTATCTTGGAATGTCTTGAAATTGTACACAGTCATAGTCAAGCATGCCCTGAACAAGAATCCGTTGAATATATTTGCATATCTCTTGAAGAATATTTTTAATGAACTTTTGAAAATCAGGAAAGCGATCCATGCACTTGGACATTCCAAGTATGTTGGAATGTCTTGAAATTGTACTCAGTCATAGTCAACGACGCCCTGAACAAGAATCCGTTGAAAATATTTGCATATCGCTTAAAGAATATTTTTAATGAATTTTTGAAAATCCGGAAAGCGATCCATGCACTTAGGCAGTGACTTAACTTTTTCGTCAAAAAAGACCCCAAAAGTATCTTGGAATGTCTTGAAATTGTACACAGTCATAGTCAAGCATGCCCTGAACAAGAAACCGTTGAATATATTTGCATATCTCTTGAAGAATATTTTTAATGAACTTTTGAAAATCCGGAAAGTGATCCATGCACTTGGACATTCCAAGTATGTTGGAATGTCTTGAAATTGTACTCAGTCATAGTCAACGATGCCCTGAACAAGAATCCGTTGAAAATATTTGCATATCGCTTAAGGAATATTTTTAATGAATTTTTTAAAAAATCAGGAAAGCGATCCATGCACTGAGGCAGTGACTTAACTTTTTCGTCAAAAAAGACCCCAAAAGTATCTTGGAATGTCTTGAAATTGTACACAGTCATAGTCAAGCATGCCCTGAACAAGAAACCGTTGAATATATTTGCATATCTCTTGAAGAATATTTTTAATGAATTTTTGAAAATCCGAAAAGCCATCCATGCACTTGGACATTCCAAGTATGTTGGAATGTCTTGAAATTGTACTCAGTCATAGTCAACGACGCCCTGAACAAGAATCTGTTGAAAATATTTGCATATCTCTTAAGGAATATTTTTAATGAATTTTTGAAAATGAGGAAAGTCTGTGCACTTAGGCAGTGACTTAACTTTTTATTCAAAAAAGACCCCAAAAGTATCTTGGAATGTCTTGAAATTGTACACAGTCATAGTCAAGCATGCCCTGAACAAGAATCCGTTGAATATATTTGCATATCTCTTGAAGAATATTTTTAATGAACTTTTGAAAATCAGGAAAGCGATCCATGCACTTGGACATTCCAAGTATGTTGGAATGTCTTGAAATTGTACTCAGTCATAGTCAACGACGCCCTGAACAAGAATCCGTTGAAAATATTTGCATATCGCTTAAGCAATATTTTTAATGAATTTTTGAAAATCAGGAAAGCGATCCATGCACTTAGGCAGTGACTTAACTTTTTATTCAAAAAAGACCCCAAAAGTATCTTGGAATGTCTTGAAATTGTACACAGTCATAGTCAAGCATGCCCTGAACAAGAATCCGTTGAATATATTTGCATATCTCTTGAAGAATATTTTTAATGAATTTTTGAAAATCCGAAAAGCGATCCATGCACTTGGACATTCCAAGTATGTTGGAATGTCTTGAAATTGTACTCAGTCATAGTCAACGACACCTGAACAAGAATCAATTGAAAATATTTGCATATCTCTTAAGGAATATTTTTAATGAATTTTTGAAAATGAGGAAAGTCTGTGCACTTCGGCAGTGACTTAACTTTTTATTCAAAAAAGACCCCAAAAGTATCTTGGAATGTCTTGAAATTGTACACAGTCATAGTCAAGCATGCCCTGAACAAGAATCCGTTGAATATATTTGCATATCTCTTGAAGAATATTTTTAATGAACTTTTGAAAATCAGGAAAGCGATCCATGCACTTGGACATTCCAAGTATGTTGGAATGTCTTGAAATTGTACTCAGTCATAGTCAACGACGCCCTGAACAAGAATCCATTGAAAATATTTGCATATCGTTTAAGGAATATTTTTAAAGAATTTCTGAAAATCAGGAAAGCGATCCATGCACTTAGGCAGTGACTTAACTTTTTCGTCAAAAAAGACCCCAAAAGTATCTTGGAATGTCTTGAAATTGTACACAGTCATAGTCAACGACGCCCTGAACAAGAATCCGTTGAATATATTTGCATATCTCTTGAAGAATATTTTTAATGAATTTTTGAAAATCCGGAAAGCGATCCATGCACTTAGGCAGTGACTTAACTTTTTCGTCAAAAAAGACCCCAAAAGTATCTTGGAATGTCTTGAAATTGTACACAGTCATAGTCAAGCATGCCCTGAACAAGAAACCGTTGAATATATTTGCATATCTCTTGAAGAATATTTTTAATGAATTTTTGAAAATCCGAAAAGCGATCCATGCACTTGGACATTCCAAGTATGTTGGAATGTCTTGAAATTGTACTCAGTCATAGTCAACGACGCCCTGAACAAGAATCAATTGAAAATATTTGCATATCTCTTAAGGAATATTTTTAATGAATTTTTGAAAATGAGGAAAGTCTGTGCACTTAGGCAGTGACTTAACTTTTTATTCAAAAAAGACCCCAAAAGTATCTTGGAATGTCTTGAAATTGTACACAGTCATAGTCAAGCATGCCCTGAACAAGAATCCGTTGAATATATTTGCATATCTCTTGAAGAATATTTTTAATGAGCTTTTGAAAATCAGGAAAGCGATCCATGCACTTGGACATTCCAAGTATGTTGGAATGTCTTAAAATTGTACTCAGTCATAGTCAACGACGCCCTGAACAAGAATCTGTTGAAAATATTTGCATATCGCTTAAGGAATATTTTTAATGAATTTTTGAAAATCAGGAAAGCGATCCATGCACTTAGGCAGTGACTTAACTTTTTATTCAAAAAAGACCCCAAAAGTATCTTGGAATGTCTTGAAATTGTACACAGTCATAGTCAAGCATGCCCTGAACAAGAATCCGTTGAATATATATGCATATCTCTTGAAGAATATTTTAAATTAATTTTTGAATATCCGGAACGCGATCCATGCACTTGGACATTCCAAATATGTTGGAATGTCTTGAAATTGTACTCAGTCATAGTCAACGACGCCCTGAACAAGAATCCATTGAAAATATTTGCATATCTCTTAAGGAATATTTTTAATGAATTTTTGAAAATTAGGAAAGTCTGTGCACTTAGGCAGTGACTTAACTTTTTATTCAAAAAAGACCCCAAAAGTATCTTGGAATGTCTTGAAATTGTACACAGTCATAGTCAAGCATGCCCTGAACAAGAATACGTTGAATATATTTGCATATCTCTTGAAGAATATTTTTAATGAATTTTTGAAAATCCGAAAAGCGATCCATGCACTTGGACATTCGAAGTATGTTGGAATGTCTTGAAATTGTACTCAGTCATAGTCAACAACGCCCTGAACAAGAATCCATTAAAAATATTTGCATATCTCTTAAGGAATATTTTTAATGAATTTTTGAAAATGAGGAAAGTCTGTGCACTTAGGCAGTGACTTAACTTTTTATTCAAAAAAGACCCCAAAAGTATCTTGGAATGTCTTGAAATTGTACACAGTCATAGTCAAGCATGCCCTGAACAAGAATCCGTTGAATATATTTGCATATCTCTTGAAGAATATTTTTAATGAACTTTTGAAAATCAGGAAAGCGATCCATGCACTTGGACATTCCAAGTATGTTGGAATGTCTTGAAATTGTACTCAGTCATAGTCAACGACGCCCTGAACAAGAATCCATTGAAAATATTTGCATATCGTTTAAGGAATATTTTTAAAGAATTTCTGAAAATCAGGAAAGCGATCCATGCACTT
Source organism: Microchirus variegatus (assembly GCF_963457635.1). Taxonomy (NCBI): domain Eukaryota; kingdom Metazoa; phylum Chordata; class Actinopteri; order Pleuronectiformes; family Soleidae; genus Microchirus; species Microchirus variegatus. The sequence continues at coordinate 249,555 of NW_028154737.1, forward strand.
AGGCAGTGACTTAACTTTTTCGTCAAAAAAGACCCCAAAAGTATCTTGGAATGTCTTGAAATTGTACACAGTCATAGTCAAGCATGCCCTGAACAAGAATCCGTTGAATATATTTGCATATCTCTTGAAGAATATTTTTAATGAATTTTTGAAAATCCGGAAAGCGATCCATGCACTTGGACATTCCAAGTATGTTGGAATGTCTTGAAATTGTACTCAGTCATAGTCAACGACACCCTGAACAAGAATCCGTTGAAAATATTTGCATATCGCCTAACAAATATTTTAAATGAATTTTTGAAAATCAGGAAAGCATACCATGCACTTACGCAGTGACTTAACTTTTTTGTCAAAAAAGACCCCAAAAGTATCTTGGAATGTCTTGAAATTGTACACAGTCATAGTCAAGCATGCCCTGAAGAAGAATCCGTTGAATATATTTGCATATCTCTTAAAGAATATTTTTAATGAACTTTTGAACATGACATAGTTTGGCATGGGTTAACCCATGTCATGACAAACATGACATGTTTGTCCACTGGAGGGCAGTTTGAAGAACCCAGCAGCCATGAATCAGATTTGACCTTACTTGTAATGTCAAACTTGTCCACTAGAGGGCAGTTGAAATAATTAAGTATCCATACATTAAATTTGAGCTTACATGTAATGACACCTTTATCCACTAAAGGGCAGTTCGAAGAATTTAGCATGCCATAAATCAGATTTGAGCTTACATGTAATGACACATTTGTCCACCAGAGGGCAGTCTGACCAATCCAGCAGCCATAAATCAGATTTGACCTTACTTGCAATGTCAAACTTGTCCACTAGAGGGCAGTTGAAATAATTTGGTATCCATACATCAAATTTGAGCTTACATGTAATGACACCTTTATCCACTAGAGAGCAGTCTGAAGAATTTAGCATGCCATAAATCAGATTTGAGCTTACATGTAGTGACACATTTGTCCACCAGAGGGCAGTCTGACCAATCCAGCAGCCATAAATCAGATTTGGCCTTACTTGTAATGTCAAACTTGTCCACTAGATGGCAGTTGAAATAATTAAGCAGCTATAAATCAGATAAGACATAACATATAATGACACCTTTATCCACTAGAGGGCAGTTGAAATAATTTATCAGCTATAAATCAAATTTGAGCGTGCATGTAATGACATGTTTATCCACCAGAGGGCAGTCTGAAGAATCCAGCAGCCAAAAGTCAAATTTGACCTTACATGTAATGACATCTTTTTCCACTAGAGGGCAGTCTGAAGAATTTAGCAGCCATAAATCAGATTTGACCTTACATGTAATTACACCTTTGTCCACCAGAGGGCAGTCTGACCAATCCAGCAGCCATAAATCAGATTTGACCTTACTTGTAATGTCAAACTTGTCCACTAGAGGGCAGTTGAAATAATTAGGTATCCATACATCAAATTTGAGCTTACATGTAATGACACCTTTATCCACTAGAGGGCAGTCCGAAGAATTTAGCATGCCATAAATCAGATTTGAGCTTACATGTAATGACACATTTGTCCACCAGAGGGCATGCTAAAAGTCAAATTTGACCTTACATGTAATGACTCCTTTATCCACTAGAGAGCAGTCTGAAGAATTTAGCATGCCATAAATCAGATTTGAGCTTACATGTAGTGAAACATTTGTCCACCAGAGGGCAGTCTGACCAATCCAGCAGCCATAAATCAGATTTGACCTTACTTGTAATGTCAAACTTGTCCACTAGATGGCAGTTGAAATAATTAAGCAGCTATAAATCAGATTTGACATAACATATAATGACATGTTTGTCCACCAGAGGGCAGTTGAAATAATTAAGTATCCATAAATCAAATTTGAGCGTGCATGTAATGACATGTTTATCCACCAGAGGGCAGTCTGAAGAATCCAGCAGCCAAAAGTCAAATTTGAGCTTACATGTAATGACACCTTTATCCACTAGAGGGCAGTCTGAAGAATTTAGCATGCCATAAATCAGATTTGAGCTTACATGTAATGACACATTTGTCCACCAGAGGGCAGTCTGACCAATCCAGCAGCCACAAATCAGATTTGACCTTACTTGTAATGTCAAACTTGTCCACTAGAGGGCAGTTGAAATAATTTAGCAGCTATAAATTAAATTTGAGGGTGCATGTAATGACATGTTTATCCACCAGAGGGCAGTCTGATGAATCCAGCAGTCAAAAGTCAAATTTGACCTTACATGTAATGACACCTGTGTCCACTAGAGGGCAGTCTGAAGAATTTAGCAGCCATAAATCAGATTTGACCTTACATGTAATAACACCTTTGTCCACCAGAGGGAAGTCTGACCAATCCAGCAGCCATAAATCAGATTTGACCTTACTTGTAATGTCAAACTTGTCCACTAGAGGGCAGTTGAAATAGTTAAGTATCCATACATCAAATTTGAGCTTGCATGTAATGACATGTTTGTCCACTAGAGGGCAATTTGAAGAACCCAGCAGCCATAAATCAGATTTGACCTTACATGTAATAACAACTTTGTCCACCAGAGAGCAGTCTGAATAATTCAGCAGCCATAAATCAAATATGACCCTCCTTGTAAAAACACATTGGTTCACCAGGAAGCTGTTACACCATGTGAACCAATCCATTACCCATAATGCTTTGTGAAAACTTAAAAGTGAAGAAAACAGTGTCTTTCGTCTAAAATAAATCACATTTTGACTGTGAAACATTTGACAAAAGATGGTAAAACAGTGTCAAAAAGTTTGTGATACATATTTTTGTAATAATTCAAGTTTTATCATTTAATTCTTTACCAGCACCATAAGTGATAAGACTTTAGTGGACTTTAAATACTCTGTCATTCTCCAGTGAATGTAGTTCAATGCAGCACAGATTAAATACTATAGCAGCACTGGCTGAAACTCACCATGATATGTCATGGTTTGCCCACAGAAGGGCAGTGTTCAATAGTAATTATATATATAAATATATAACATGTTTTTCAATTAATTTTGTACTTGTCCAGTAGTGGGCTATTTAAATACCTTCAGATTACAAATTATATTACACCTTCAATGTGATGTCATATTTAGCCACTAGAGGGCAGTTGAAATAATTTGGCAGTTGCAAATCAGATTGGACATAACATGTAATGACATGTTTGTTCACTGGAGGGCAGTCTACATAATTTAGTATCAATAATTCAAATTTGACCCTATTTCTAATGACATGTTCATACACCAGAGGGAGGTCTAAATAATTAAGTATCTATACATTAAATTTGACATTACATGTAATTAACATGTTTGTCCACTAGTGGGCAGCTGAAGAATCAAGCAGCCATGAATCAAATTTAACCTTTCATGTAATAACACCTTATTTGACCTTACTTGTAATATCAAATTTGTCCACTAGAGGGCAATTTGAAGAACCCAGCAGCCATAAATCAGATTTGACCTTACATGTAATAACAACTTTGTCCACCAGAGGGCAGTCTGAATAATTCAGCAGCCATAAATCAAATGTGACCCTCCTTGTAAAAACACATTGGTTCCACCATGTGAACCAATCCGTTACCCATAATGCTTTGTGAAAACTTAAAAGTGAAGAAAACAGTGTCTTTTGTCTAAAATAAATCACATTTTGACTGTGAAACATTTGACAAAAGATGGTAAAACAGTGTCAAAAAGTTTGTGATACATATTTTTGTAATAATTCAAGTTTTATCATTTAATTCTTTACCAGCACCATAAGTGATAAGACTTTAGTGGATGTTAAATACTCTGTCATTCTTCAGTGAATGTAGTTCAATGCAGCACAGTTTAAATACTGTATCAGCACTGGCTGAAAATTCACCATGATTTGTCATGGTTTGCCCACAGGAGGGCAGTGTCAGAGATTAACCTTATATGTGTTTATTCTAATTCACATAGTTCCAGACTTCATTGTCAATGAGTAAGAACTTAATCTCAAATTCTCTGTAAATTACAGTTTATGTGTAATGTTAGTTTTGTCCACCAGTGGGAATGGCAACCATAAATAACAGCAGCGATCAGTGAATGCAGCGTCAGTGTGGTCAGTGAACACAGTGTCAGTGAATGCAGCATCAGTGCGGTCAGCGAACGCGGCATCAGTGCGGTCATCTGACAAGTATTTTTTACAGTTGAGTTTTAATGTTTTGAGCATTTATTACAGTGTAGGTTGTGCATAGGTTGTATTTTTTTATCAGTTATGGATGTTTTTTCTGCTCTTTTTATAAAGTTATGTTGACTTTACAAAAACTCAAGATAAGTGAATATCATCAACATTAAAGAAAAGCATTAAGTCAACATAAACAATCATGTTTGTTTAGCAGATGTTCACTGAATTTATACATGAAATAAAAGATTTAAATGCATTTAAAAGTCATGTTGGTGCTCGCCCCCTCCCCTCCTGTTAAATGGCTGCATGAGTGGGTGTGTCTGTCAGTGGGTGTGTGTGTCTGTGGGTGTGTGTGTCTGTGGGTGTGTCTTTCCGTGGGTGGGTGTGTCAGCTTGTCTTTGCCCCTGCAGGTTGGCCAGAGAAACCCCTTTCCCTGGTTTCCCTCTAACTCACCTGCTGCATGTTACTGTGATTGCCTCCACTCAGTTCACTCAGTCTGGAGCAGTTCACCAGTTTGGAGGTTTGACTTTGAGTCCTGACTGTCACATGTTAGCATTTGTGTTAGCCCATTAGCTTTTTGTTTGTTAGCATCTTAGCCCAGTAGTTTTTTGTATGTTAGCCATTAGCATTTTTTTTGTTGGCATATTAGCATTGAATGTCAGTCCATTAGCTTTTTGTATATTAGCCCATTAACTTTTTGTGTTGTATATTAGCATTTATGTCAGCCTATGGTTAGTTGGCACCTGTAGGTTCGCTCAGTAGCTTTTAGTTTGTTGGCATGTTAGCGTTTGTGTTAGCCCATTAGTTTTTTGTTTGTGAGCAACTTAGCCCAGTAGTTTGTTGTATGTTAGCCATTAGCATTTTGTTTGTTTGCATATTAGCATTGTATGTCAGTCCATTAACTTTTTGTGTTGTATATTAGCATTTATGTCAGCCTATGGTTAATTAGCATTTGTATGTTCGCACATTAGCTTTTAGTTTGTTAGCATGTTAGCATTTGTATGTTAGCTCACTAGCTTTTAGTTTGTTAGCATTTTCAGTTAGCCTGTTGATACTGGCTTGTTTAAATATAATTAACAATTTGGTGACAATGTTCTTAATTTAGTGATGAATTTGATGAAAAACATTTGATGTTTGCAGTCCTCACACCTGCTGTAGCAGTAGCTAACGCTAGCTAGGAGGCAGCACATGGTGAGTGAAGTGTTTGCTCTGCACTTTCTCTTTTTTTTCTCATTTTTGAAATGAAATGTTTGGTGTGGTTTAAAAACAATGAAAGGATTCCAAAGGTGTGTGTCGAGGGGCCCCTCAAGTCAAACAGGTTTGGGTCCATTGATTTGTGTTCTTTGGTTTTATTTTTGGTGTTTGTACAAACGAGGTTTACAAAGGTTTTTACTCTGAACATCTTTCATAAAACATGTGGTATGGTGTCCTGTGAGTGTCAAATGTGCGGTGTTGAAAACAAGGTTTTGCCAGAGTTGAAAGGTTTTTTTTAACTGTGGTGTTTGACTTAGCACTGTGCTGTATATAAAGGTTTGTGTCTTTTTGGTTTGGTGTGAGGTTTTTCCTGTTGTGCATCAAAAGGTTCCAACTACAAAGTGGTTTCATCAAATCTAAAAGCTCTCAGGTTTTGGTCTTCAAGACAAAAGGTGTCAATGGTGTGTTTTTACTTTCTGGGTTTTTCTCTGGGTAAACAACTTAAAATGGCTGAAAGCTGAATGAAATGGTTTGATATGTGTGGTGTACTTGGTTAGGGTTAGGGTTTTTGGGTTAGGGTTGGGGTTAGGGTTAGCCTAACCCTGGTTTGTTTGTACAAACCAGGTTTAGAAAAATCAACTTTAAGCCGTTTTGCTCAATGGGATTTATCATCTCAAAGGTATTTTGGTTTAAGGTTGCTTACTTTTGGTGTTTGATTACATGGCGTACTGAGGGGCTTTGGTTTGAGTGTCAAATGTGTGGTATTTAAAGTTTTAAACACAAGAGGGCGCTGGTATGGGACAAAGTGGGGAAAAATACCACTGCGCTGTATAGTGTTTGTATTTTGGTGTGAGGTTTTTCCTGCTGTGCATAAAAAGGTGAACTACTTTGGAATCAAGGACCCAACATGGCTTCAATCTCCAAGTTCCAAAGATGGTGAGTAAACCAGACTCCTCCTCTGATATGAGACACTGATGTTTGCTGCTGCTTTAGTTTTTGTTTTCATATCTGTTCCAGAATCAAGACCCGACATAGACCTTGTAATGGAACAGTCACGCTTGGTGGACGTCCAGGACAACTTTGACCAACTCTGAACACCGACTGTCAGAAGAGGAGTATTGTTGTGTTTGCTGCTGCTTTTGTCTCTGTTCATTTGTTTGTTTTTCCTAATCTGTTCCAGAATGGAGACCCAACATGGTCGACCTCGAGGTGGTGCTTGGTGGACGTTCTGGACAACTATGACGAACTCTGAACACAGACTGTCGGAAGAGGATGAGTATGGTGATATTTTTGTTTGCGTCATTGTTGTTGACCTCTACTTTCGTCTACAGTCGCCTCTTCCCAGATCTGGTCGGGCCTCCCACTGCACAAGAAGAACCTACAGTGGTGAGTATATCAGATTCCTTTGGACATCAGTGACAGTTTGTTACTGCTTTTCAGTTTCGTTTTTTCCTAATCTGTTTCAGAATGGAGACCCAAGGCTTGGTTGACTTCCTACGTCCTGGACAACTTCGAAGAACTCTGAACCCCAGCTGTCGGAAGAGGATGAGTATGGTTAGTTTTGTTTGCTGCTGCTTTTCTCTTTTATCTGTTTGTTTTTCCTAATCTGTTCCAGAAGGGAGACCCAACATGGTCGACCTCGAGGTGGTGCTTGGTGGATGTTCTACCCTACAGTCACCTCTTCCCTAATCTGGTCTGTGACTCCCACTGCACAAGAAGAACCTGCAGTTGTGAGTATATCAGATTCCTTTGGACATCAGTGACAGTTTGATGCTACTTTACAGTTTCGTTTTTCCTAATCTGTTTCAGAATGGAGACCCAAGGCTTGGTGGTCTATTGTGGTCGACCTCGAGGTGGTGCTTGGTGGACGTTCTGGACAAATTGGACGAACTCTGAACACAGACTGTCGGAAGAGGATGAGTATGGTGATATTTCTTTTTGTTTGTGTCATTGTTGTTGACGTCTACTTTCATCTACAGTCGCCTCTTCCCAGATCTGGTCGGGACTCCCACTGCACAAGAAGAACCTACAGTGGTGAGTATATCAGATTCCTTTGGACATCAGTGACAGTTTGATGCTACTTTTCAGTTTCGTTTTTCCTAATCTGTTTCAGAATGGAGACCCAAGGCTTGGTGGACTTCCTACGTCCTGGACAACTTAGAAGAACTCTGAATCCCAGCTGTCGGAAGAGGGTGAGTATTGTTAGTTGTTTGCTGCTGCTTTTGACTCCGTTAATTTGTTTGTTTTTCCTAATCTGTTCCAGAAGGGTGACCCAACATGGTCGACCTCGAGCTGGTGCTTGGTGGAACTTCCACCTTACAGTCGCCTCTTCCCTGGTCTCATCGGTGACTCCTACTGCACAAGAAGAACGTGCAGTGGTGAGTATATCAGATTCCTTTGGACATCAATGACAGTTTATTACTGCTTTTCAGTTTTGTTTTTCCTAATCTGTTCCAGAATGGAGACCCAACATGGTCGACCTCGAGGTGGTGCTTGGTGGACGTTCTGGACAACTTGGACGAACTCTGAACACAGACTGTCGGAAGAGGATGAGTATGATATTTCTTTTTGTTTGCGTCATTGTTGTTGACCTCTACTTTCGTCTAGTCGCCTCTTCCCTGGTCTCATCGGTGACTCCCACTGCACAAGAAGAACCTACAGTGGTGAGTATATCAGATTCCTTTGGACATCAGTGACAGTTTGATACTGCTTTTCAGTTTCGTTTTTCCTAATCTGTTCCAGAATGGAGACCCAACATGGTCGACCTCGAGGTGGTGCTTGGTGGACGTTCTGGACAACTTTGACAAACTCTGAACACAGACTGTCGGAAGAGGATGAGTATGGTGATATTTCTTATTTGTGTTTGCGTCGTTGTTGACCTCTACTTTCGTCGACAGTCGCCTCTTCCCTGATTCCATCGGTGACTCCTACTACACAAGAAGAACCTGCTGTTGTGAGTATATCAGATTCCTTTGGACATCAGTGACAGTTTGATACTGCTTTTCAGTTTTGTTTTTCCTAATCTGTTTCAGAATGGAGACCCAAGGCTTGGTGGACTTCCTACTTCCTGGTCAACTTCGAAGAACTCTGAACCCCAGCTGTCGGAAGAGGATGAGTATTGTTGTTTGCTGCTGCTTTTGTCTCCGTTAATTTGTTTGTTTTTCCTAATCTGTTCCAGAAGGGTGACCCAACATGGTCGACCTCGAGACGGTGTTTGGTGGACGTTCTGGCCTACAGTCGCCTCTTCCCTGATCTGGTCGGTGACTCCCACTGCACAAGAAAAACCTACAGTGGTGAGTATATCAGATTCCTTTGAACATCAATGACAGTTTGATGCTGCTTTTCAGTTTCGTTTTTCCTAATGTGTTTCAGAATGTCGACCCAAGGCTTGGTGGATTTCTGACGTCCAGGACAACTTTGAACATCTGAACACCGACTGTCAGAAGAAGATGAGTATTGTTGTTTGCTGCTGCTCTCGTCCCTTTTCATTATTTAGTTTTTTCCATTATTTTTTAAGTGTACAAAAATCACTATAGTCACAAAGCACTGAATACGATTCAAACACAGGTTGTTTTTTGATATATAAACAGACTCAGGGTTCAAGTTTGTTTCATTTTTGAAATGTTTGGTGTGGTTTAAGGAATATTTGGTTGTTATTAGACCCTGAGATGGGTCAGTGATTAGTAGAAACATTGATTTTGATGCATTATTACTTTTTTGTAGTAGCAGATCCAATGTAATCTTATTGTGTGATATATGATGGATTTTGAATCGGTCTCCGACTACAAGTAAAACCTTTTTTTCCTACTAACCCAATTATAACCTGGTTTTATTTTAAGATAAATAAACGTACAATAATAGTTTGAACCTGAAAAAACATTTATTTTGCAAAGGACACTGAATGATGAACACTTAAATATGAACATTGAATATGAAACATGGGGCATTTGGTGTGTTGTTGGAGATGGTGAGAAGGGAAAAGATGGAGATGGTGAGTGAGTGCATCATGTGTGAATGTGAGAGTTCAGCTCAGGTGGAGCAGAGACTCCAAATCTCGCTCGTTCACTCGCAGTCACGCTCGCTCACTCACTCACTCACTCACTCACTCTCGCTCGCTCGCTCACTCACTCTCAGTCACTCACTCACTCTCGCTCGCTCGCTCCCTCACTCGCTCGCTCAGTCACCCATGATGCACTCACTCACCATCTCTATCTTTTCCTTTCTCCCCATCTCCAACAACACACCCAACTGCCCCATGTTTCATATTCAATGTTCATATTTCAGTCTTCATCATTCAGGGTCGTCTTTGCAAAATAAATATTTTTTCAGGTTGAACCTATTCTTGTTTATTTATCTTAAAACAAAACAGGGTAATAATTATTTAGTTGGAAAAAAGTTTGCTTATAGAAGGAGACGATTCAAAATCCATCATATCACAAGATTATTAAATTGCATCTGCCACCACAGAAACTAACAATGCATCAAAATCAATGTTTCTACCAATCACTGACCATCTCAGGGCCTGATAATAATAAATAGTCCTTGAAAGGTATTTTATGATTGATTGGAAAGGATTGTAGTTTTTTTGTTGATTTAAAGAGTTGCATAAACATTATGGCCTTTAAAGGGTTAGAATTTTAAAAATAGTATTTGATGAGTATATCTGTCTGAAGTAGCGTTAAAAGAGTGACAATTTAAAGTTGAAAAAAATATGAACAATATTTTTGTAGGAGACTGTTTTTAGAAAAATTTGACATTGCAAAAAATAAGAATGCATCAGAATCAAAAGTTATTGTAGTTCTTTTTTCCCAATAAAAACAGTGTAGTTGCATAAACAATATGGCCTTTAAAAGGTTAACATTTTAAAAATATTAATATTTGATATGCATATTGACTGAACACAGACTGTCGGAAGAGGAGGAGTATGGTGATATTTCTTATTTGTGTTTGCTTCATCGTTGTTGACCTCTACTTTCGTCTACAGTCGCCTCTTCCCTGATCTCATCGGTGACTCCTACAACACAAGAACCTCTAGTTGTGAGTATATCAGATTCCTTTGGGCATCAGTGACAGTTTGATACTGCTTTTCAGTTTTGTTTTTCCTAATCTGTTTCAGAATGGAGACCCTACGCTTGGTGGACTTCCTACAACTTCGAAGAACTCTGAACCCCAGCTGTCGGAAGAGGATGAGTATTGTTAATTGTTGTGTTTGCTGCTGCTTTTGGCTCTATTAATTTGTTTGTTTTCATAATCTGTTCAAGAAGGGTGACCCAACATGGTCGACCTCGAGACGGTGTTTGGTGGACGTTCTGGTCTACGGTCTCCTCTTCCCTGATCTGGTCGGTGACTCCTACTGCACAAGAAGAACCTGCAGTGGTGAGTATATCAGATTCCTTTGAACATCAGTGACTGTTTGATGCTGCTTTTCAGTTTCGTTTTTCCTAATCTGTTTCAGAATGGAGACCCAAGGCTTGGTGGATTTCTTACGTCCAGCACAACTTTGAACATCTGAACACCAACTGTCAGAAGAAGATGAGTATTGTTGTTTTCTGCTGCTCTCGTCCCTTTTCATTATTTAGTTTTTTCCATTATTTTTTAAGTGTACAAAAATCACTATAGTCACAAAGCACTGAATACGATTCAAACACAGGTTGTTTTTCGATATATAAACAGACTCGGGGTTCAAGTTTGTTTCATTTTTGAAATGTTTGGTGTGGTTTAAGGAATATTTGGTTGTTATTAGACCCTGAGATAGGTCAGTGATTAGTAGAAACATTGATTTTGATGCATTATTACTTTTTTGTAGTAGCAGATCCAATGTAATCTTATTGTGTGATATATGATGGATTTTGAATCGGTCTCCGACTACAAGTAAAACATTTTTTTCCTACTAAGCCAATTATAACCTGGTTTTGTTTTAAGATAAATAAACATACAATAATAGTTTGAACCTGAAAAAACATTTATTTTGCAAAGGACACTGAATGATGAACACTTAAATATGAACATTGAATATAAAACATGGGGCATTAGGTGTGTTGTTGGAGATGGTGAGAAGGGAAAAGATGGAGATGGTGAGTGAGTGCATCATGTGTGAATGTGAGAGTTAAGCTCAGGTGGAGCAGAGACTCCAAATCTCGCTCGTTCACTCGCAGTCACGCTCGCTCGCTCACTCACTCTCGCTCGCTCACTCACTCACTCGCAGTCACTCACTCACTCTCGCTCGCTCGCTCCCTCACTCCCTTACTCAGTCACACATGATGCACTCACCATCGCTCTTTTCCTTTCTCCCCATCTTCAACAACACACCTAACTGCCCCATGTTTCATATTCAATGTTTATATTTCAGTCTTCATCATTCAGGGTCGTCTTTGCAAAATAAATATTTGTTCAGGTTGAACCTATTCTTGTTTATTTATCTTAAAACAAAACAGGGTAATAATTATTTAGTAGGAAAAAAAGTTTGCTTATATAAGGAGACGATTCAAAATCCATCATATCACAAGATTATTAAATTGCATCTGCCACTACAGAAACTAACAATGCATCAAAATCAATGTTTCTTCCAATCACTGACCACCTCAGGGCCTGATAATAATAAATAGTCCTTGAAAGGTTATTTTATGATTGATTGGAAAGGATTGTAGTTTTTTTGTTGATTTAAAGAGTTGCATAAACATTATAGCCTTTAAAGGGTTAGAATTTTAAAAATATTATTTGATGAGTATATCTCAGTCTGAAGTAGCGTTAAAAGAGTGACAATTTAAAGTTGAAAAAAATATGAACAATATTTTTGTAGGAGACTGTTTTTAGAAAAATCTGACATTGCAAAAAATAAGAATGCATCAGAATCAAAAGTTATTGTAGTTGCATAAACAATATGGCCTTTAAAAGGTTAACATTTTAAAAATATTAATATTTGATATGCATATTGACTGAACACAGACTGTCGGAAGAGGAGGAGTATGGTGATATTTCTTATTTGTGTTTGCTTCATCGTTGTTGACCTCTACTTTCGTCTACAGTCGCCTCTTCCCTGATCTCATCGGTGACTCCTACAACACAAGAACCTCTAGTTGTGAGTATATCAGATTCCTTTGGGCATCAGTGACAGTTTGATACTGCTTTTCAGTTTTGTTTTTCCTAATCTGTTTCAGAATGGAGACCCTACGCTTGGTGGACTTCCTATGTCCTGGACAACTTCGAAGAACTCTGAACCCCAGCTGTCGGAAGAGGATGAGTATTGTTAATTGTTGTGTTTGCTGCTGCTTTTGTCACTTTTATCTGTTTGTTTTTCCTAATCTTTTCCAGAAGGGAGACCCAACATGATCGACCTCGAGGTGGTGCTTGGTGGACGTTCTACACTGCAGTCGCCTCTTCCCTGATCTGGTTGGTGACTCCCACTGCACAAGAAGAACCTGCAGTGGTGAGTATATCAGATTCCTTTGGACATCAGTGACTGTTTGATGCTGCTTTTTAGTTTCGTTTTTCCTAATCTGTTTCAGAATGGAGACCCAAGGCTTGGTGGATTTCTGACGTCCAGCACAACTTTGAACATCTGAACACCAACTGTCAGAAGAAGATGAGTATTGTTGTTTTCTGCTGCTCTCGTCCCTTTTCATTATTTAGTTTTTTCCATTATTTTTTAAGTGTACAAAAATCACTATAGTCACAAAGCACTGAATACGATTCAAACACAGGTTGTTTTTCGATATATAAACAGACTCGGGGTTCAAGTTTGTTTCATTTTTGAAATGTTTGGTGTGGTTTAAGGAATATTTGGTTGTTATTAGACCCTGAGATAGGTCAGTGATTAGTAGAAACATTGATTTTGATGCATTATTACTTTTTTGTAGTAGCAGATCCAATGTAATCTTATTGTGTGATATATGATGGATTTTGAATCGGTCTCCGACTACAAGTAAAACATTTTTTTCCTACTAAGCCAATTATAACCTGGTTTTGTTTTAAGATAAATAAACATACAATAATAGTTTGAACCTGAAAAAACATTTATTTTGCAAAGGACACTGAATGATGAACACTTAAATATGAACATTGAATATAAAACATGGGGCATTAGGTGTGTTGTTGGAGATGGTGAGAAGGGAAAAGATGGAGATGGTGAGTGAGTGCATCATGTGTGAATGTGAGAGTTAAGCTCAGGTGGAGCAGAGACTCCAAATCTCGCTCGTTCACTCGCAGTCACGCTCGCTCGCTCACTCACTCTCGCTCGCTCACTCACTCACTCGCAGTCACTCACTCACTCTCGCTCGCTCGCTCCCTCACTCCCTTACTCAGTCACACATGATGCACTCACCATCGCTCTTTTCCTTTCTCCCCATCTTCAACAACACACCTAACTGCCCCATGTTTCATATTCAATGTTTATATTTCAGTCTTCATCATTCAGGGTCGTCTTTGCAAAATAAATATTTGTTCAGGTTGAACCTATTCTTGTTTATTTATCTTAAAACAAAACAGGGTAATAATTATTTAGTAGGAAAAAAAGTTTGCTTATATAAGGAGACGATTCAAAATCCATCATATCACAAGATTATTAAATTGCATCTGCCACTACAGAAACTAACAATGCATCAAAATCAATGTTTCTTCCAATCACTGACCACCTCAGGGCCTGATAATAATAAATAGTCCTTGAAAGGTTATTTTATGATTGATTGGAAAGGATTGTAGTTTTTTTGTTGATTTAAAGAGTTGCATAAACATTATAGCCTTTAAAGGGTTAGAATTTTAAAAATATTATTTGATGAGTATATCTCAGTCTGAAGTAGCGTTAAAAGAGTGACAATTTAAAGTTGAAAAAAATATGAACAATATTTTTGTAGGAGACTGTTTTTAGAAAAATCTGACATTGCAAAAAATAAGAATGCATCAGAATCAAAAGTTATTGTAGTTGCATAAACAATATGGCCTTTAAAAGGTTAACATTTTAAAAATATTAATATTTGATATGCATATTGACTGAACACAGACTGTCGGAAGAGGAGGAGTATGGTGATATTTCTTATTTGTGTTTGCTTCATCGTTGTTGACCTCTACTTTCGTCTACAGTCGCCTCTTCCCTGATCTCATCGGTGACTCCTACAACACAAGAACCTCTAGTTGTGAGTATATCAGATTCCTTTGGGCATCAGTGACAGTTTGATACTGCTTTTCAGTTTTGTTTTTCCTAATCTGTTTCAGAATGGAGACCCTACGCTTGGTGGACTTCCTATGTCCTGGACAACTTCGAAGAACTCTGAACCCCAGCTGTCGGAAGAGGATGAGTATTGTTAATTGTTGTGTTTGCTGCTGCTTTTGTCACTTTTATCTGTTTGTTTTTCCTAATCTTTTCCAGAAGGGAGACCCAACATGATCGACCTCGAGGTGGTGCTTGGTGGACGTTCTACACTGCAGTCGCCTCTTCCCTGATCTGGTTGGTGACTCCCACTGCACAAGAAGAACCTGCAGTGGTGAGTATATCAGATTCCTTTGGACATCAGTGACTGTTTGATGCTGCTTTTTAGTTTCGTTTTTCCTAATCTGTTTCAGAATGGAGACCCAAGGCTTGGTGGATTTCTGACGTCCAGCACAACTTTGAACATCTGAACACCAACTGTCAGAAGAAGATGAGTATTGTTGTTTTCTGCTGCTCTCGTCCCTTTTCATTATTTAGTTTTTTCCATTATTTTTTAAGTGTACAAAAATCACTATAGTCACAAAGCACTGAATACGATTCAAACACAGGTTGTTTTTTGATATATAAACAGACTCGGGGTTCAAGTTTGTTTCATTTTTGAAATGAAATGTTTGGTGTGGTTTAAGGAATATTTGGTTGTTATTAGACCCTGAGATAGGTCAGTGATTCGTAGAAACATTGATTTTGATGCATTATTACTTTTGTGTAGTAGCAGATCCAATGTAATCTTATTTTGTGATATATGATGGATTTTGAATCGGTCTCTGACTACAAGTAAAACATTTTTTTCCTACTAACCCAATTATAACCTGGTATTGTTTTAAGATAAATAAACTTACAATAATAGTTTGAACCTGAAAAAACATTTATTTTGCAAAGGACACTGAATGATGAACACTTTAATATGAACATTGAATATGAAACATGGGGCAGTTTGGTGTGTTGTTGGAGATGGTGAGAAGGGAAAAGATGGAGATGGTGAGTGAGTGCATCATGTGTGAATGTGAGAGTTCAGCTCAGGTGGAGCAGAGACTCCAAATCTCGCTCGCTCACTCGCAGTCTCGCTCGCTCACTCACTCACAGTCACTCACTCACTCTTGCTCGCTCGCTCACTCACTCGCTCCCTCACTCCCTCACTCAGTCACACATGATGCACTCACCATCGCTCTTTTCCTTTCTCCCCATCTTCAACAACACACCCAACTGCCCCATGTTTCATATTCAATGTTTATATTTCAGTCTTCATCATTCAGGGTCGTCTTTGCAAAATAAATATTTGTTCAGATTGAACCTATTCTTGTTTATTCATCTTAAAACAAAACAGGGTAATAATTATTTAGTAGGAAAAAAAGTTTGCTTATATAAGGAGACGATTCAAAATCCATCATATCACAAGATTATTAAATTGCATCTGCCACTACAGAAACTAACAATGCATCAAAATCAATGTTTCTTCCAATCACTGACCATCTCAGGGCCTGATAATAATAAATAGTCCTTGAAAGGTATTTTATGATTGATTGGAAAGGATTGTAGTTTTTTTGTTGATTTAAAGAGTTGCATAAACATTATAGCCTTTAAAGGGTTAGAATTTTAAAAATATTATTTGATGAGTATATCTCAGTCTGAAGTAGCGTTAAAAGAGTGACAATTTAAAGTTGAAAAAAATATGAACAATATTTTTGTAGGAGACTGTTTTTAGAAAAATCTGACATTGCAAAAAATAAGAATGCATCAGAATCAAAAGTTATTGTAGTTCTTTTTTCCCAATAAAAACAGTTTAGTTGCATAAACAATATGGCCTTTAAAAGGTTAACATTTTAAAAATATTAATATTTGATATGCATATTGACTGAACACAGACTGTCGGAAGAGGAGGAGTATGGTGATATTTCTTATTTGTGTTTGCTTCATCGTTGTTGACCTCTACTTTCGTCTACAGTCGCCTCTTCCCTGATCTCATCGGTGACTCCTACAACACAAGAACCTCTAGTTGTGAGTATATCAGATTCCTTTGGACATCAATGACAGTTTGATACTGCTTTTCAGTTTTGTTTTTCCTAATCTGTTTCAGAATGGAGACCCTACGCTTGGTGGACTTCCTATGTCCTGGACAACTTCGAAGAACTCTGAACCCCAGCTGTCGGAAGAGGATGAGTATTGTTAATTGTTGTGTTTGCTGCTGCTTTTGTCACTTTTATCTGTTTGTTTTTCCTAATCTGTTCCAGAAGGGAGACCCAACATGATCGACCTCGAGGTGGTGCTTGGTGGACGTTCTACACTACAGTCGCCTCTTCCCTGATCTGGTCGGTGACTCCCACTGCACAAGAAGAACCTGCAGTGGTGAGTATATCAGATTCCTTTGGACATCAGTGACTGTTTGATGCTGCTTTTTAGTTTCGTTTTTCCTAATCTGTTTCAGAATGGAGACCCAAGGCTTGGTGGATTTCTGACGTCCAGCACAACTTTGAACCTCTGAACACCAACTGTCAGAAGAAGATGAGTATTGTTGTTTTCTGCTGCTCTCGTCCCTTTTCATTATTTAGTTTTTTCCATTATTTTTTAAGTGTACAAAAATCACTATAGTCACAAAGCACTGAATAAGATTCAAACACAGGTTGTTTTTTGATATATAAACAGACTCGGGGTTCAAGTTTGTTTCATTTTTGAAATGAAATGTTTGGTGTGGTTTAAGGAATATTTGGTTGTTATTAGACCCTGAGATAGGTCAGTGATTCGTAGAAACATTGATTTTGATGCATTATTACTTTTGTGTAGTAGCAGATCCAATGTAATCTTATTTTGTGATATATGATGGATTTTGAATCGGTCTCCGACTACAAGTAAAACATTTTTTTCCTACTAACCCAATTATAACCTGGTATTGTTTTAAGATAAATAAACTTACAATAATAGTTTGAACCTGAAAAAACATTTATTTTGCAAAGGACACTGAATGATGAACACTTAAATATGAACATTGAATATGAAACATGGGGCAGTTTGGTGTGTTGTTGGAGATGGTGAGAAGGGAAAAGATGGAGATGGTGAGTGAGTGCATCATGTGTGAATGTGAGAGTTCAGCTCAGGTGGAGCAGAGACTCCAAATCTCGCTCGTTCACTCGCAGTCTCGCTCGCTCACTCACTCACAGTCACTCACTCACTCTCGCTCGCTCGCTCACTCACTCGCTCCCTCACTCCCTCACTCAGTCACACATGATGCACTCACCATCGCTCTTTTCCTTTCTCCCCATCTCCAACAACACACCCAACTGCCCCATGTTTCATATTCAATGTTCATATTTCAGTCTTCATCATTCAGGGTCGTCTTTGCAAAATAAATATTTTTTCAGGTTGAACCTATTCTTGTTTATTTATCTTAAAACAAAACAGGGTAATAATTATTTAGTTGGAAAAAAGTTTGCTTATAGAAGGAGACGATTCAAAATCCATCATATCACAAGATTATTAAATTGCATCTGCCACTACAGAAACTAACAATGCATCAAAATCAATGATTCTACCAATCACTGACCCATCTCAGGGCCTGATAATAATAAATAGTCCTTGAAAGGTATTTTATGATCGATTGGAAAGGATTGTAGTTTTTTTGTTGATTTAAAGAGTTGCATAAACATTATAGCCTTTAAAGGGTTAGAATTTTAAAAATAGTATTTGATGAGTATATCTGTCTGAAGTAGCGTTAAAAGAGTGACAATTTAAAGTTGAAAAAAATATGAACAATATTTTTGTAGGAGACTGTTTTTAGAAAAATCTGATATTGCAAAAAATAAGAATGCATCAGAATCAAAAGTTATTGTAGTTCTTTTTTCCCAATAAAAACAGTTTAGTTGCATAAACAATATGGCCTTTAAAAGGTTAACATTTTAAAAATATTAATATTTGATATGCATATTGACTGAACACAGACTGTCGGAAGAGGAGGAGTATGGTGATATTTCTTATTTGTGTTTGCTTCATCGTTGTTGACCTCTACTTTCGTCTACAGTCGCCTCTTCCCTGATCTCATCGGTGACTCCTACAACACAAGAACCTCTAGTTGTGAGTATATCAGATTCCTTTGGACATCAATGACAGTTTGATACTGCTTTTCAGTTTTGTTTTTCCTAATCTGTTTCAGAATGGAGACCCTACGCTTGGTGGACTTCCTATGTCCTGGACAACTTCGAAGAACTCTGAACCCCAGCTGTCGGAAGAGGATGAGTATTGTTAATTGTTGTGTTTGCTGCTGCTTTTGTCACTTTTATCTGTTTGTTTTTCCTAATCTGTTCCAGAAGGGAGACCCAACATGATCGACCTCGAGGTGGTGCTTGGTGGACGTTCTACACTACAGTCGCCTCTTCCCTGATCTGGTCGGTGACTCCCACTGCACAAGAAGAACCTGCAGTGGTGAGTATATCAGATTCCTTTGGACATCAGTGACTGTTTGATGCTGCTTTTTAGTTTCGTTTTTCCTAATCTGTTTCAGAATGGAGACCCAAGGCTTGGTGGATTTCTGACGTCCAGCACAACTTTGAACATCTGAACACCAACTGTCAGAAGAAGATGAGTATTGTTGTTTTCTGCTGCTCTCGTCCCTTTTCATTATTTAGTTTTTTCCATTATTTTTTAAGTGTACAAAAATCACTATAGTCACAAAGCACTGAATAAGATTCAAACACAGGTTGTTTTTTGATATATAAACAGACTCGGGGTTCAAGTTTGTTTCATTTTTGAAATGAAATGTTTGGTGTGGTTTAAGGAATATTTGGTTGTTATTAGACCCTGAGATAGGTCAGTGATTCGTAGAAACATTGATTTTGATGCATTATTACTTTTGTGTAGTAGCAGATCCAATGTAATCTTATTTTGTGATATATGATGGATTTTGAATCGGTCTCCGACTACAAGTAAAACATTTTTTTCCTACTAACCCAATTATAACCTGGTATTGTTTTAAGATAAATAAACTTACAATAATAGTTTGAACCTGAAAAAACATTTATTTTGCAAAGGACACTGAATGATGAACACTTTAATATGAACATTGAATATGAAACATGGGGCAGTTTGGTGTGTTGTTGGAGATGGTGAGAAGGGAAAAGATGGAGATGGTGAGTGAGTGCATCATGTGTGAATGTGAGAGTTCAGCTCAGGTGGAGCAGAGACTCCAAATCTCGCTCGTTCACTCGCAGTCTCGCTCGCTCACTCACTCACAGTCACTCACTCACTCTCGCTCGCTCGCTCACTCACTCGCTCCCTCACTCCCTCACTCAGTCACACATGATGCACTCACCATCGCTCTTTTCCTTTCTCCCCATCTCCAACAACACACCCAACTGCCCCATGTTTCATATTCAATGTTCATATTTCAGTCTTCATCATTCAGGGTCGTCTTTGCAAAATAAATATTTTTTCAGGTTGAACCTATTCTTGTTTATTTATCTTAAAACAAAACAGGGTAATAATTATTTAGTTGGAAAAAAGTTTGCTTATAGAAGGAGACGATTCAAAATCCATCATATCACAAGATTATTAAATTGCATCTGCCACTACAGAAACTAACAATGCATCAAAATCAATGATTCTACCAATCACTGACCCATCTCAGGGCCTGATAATAATAAATAGTCCTTGAAAGGTATTTTATGATCGATTGGAAAGGATTGTAGTTTTTTTGTTGATTTAAAGAGTTGCATAAACATTATGGCCTTTAAAGGGTTAGAATTTTAAAAGTAGTATTTGATGAGTATATCTGTCTGAAGTAGCGTTAAAAGAGTGACAATTTAAAGTTGAAAAAAATATGAACAATATTTTTGTAGGAGACTGTTTTTAGAAAAATCTGATATTGCAAAAAATAAGAATGCATCAGAATCAAAAGTTATTGTAGTTCTTTTTTCCCAATGAAAACAGTGTAGTTGTGTAAACAATATGGCCTTTAAAAGGTTAACCTTTTAAAAATATTATTTTTTAAAGGTTAACATTTTAAAAATATTATTTGATATGCATATTTCAGGATGAAGTAGCTTCAAAAGACTGACTCATTTAAAGTGGAAATAAATATTAAGATATTTTTACACCAGTTTTCTGCAACAAGGAACAAATGAGGGGGTTAGGGTTAGCTAACCTTAGTTAGTTATCCCCAAAACAACTGGTTCAGGTGCACAGGTTATCAGAGTTCTGCAGAGCTCGTTAACCACTTCCACTACACAAGAACCTACAGTGGTCAGTATATTAGACACCTTTTGACATCAATGACGCTTTGCTACTGCTTTTCAGTTTTGTTTTTCCTAATCTGTTCCAGAATTGAGACCCTAACACTTGGTGGACTTCCTGCGTCCTGGACAACTTAGACGAACTCTGAATACCGGCTGTCAAAACAAGATGAGTGTTTTTTTGTTTGTGTCAATATGCACTTCTACTTTGGTCTGTCGTTTCATCTTCCTGTGTTGTCGTTGTTACACAAATGTGTACACTTAGCAAAACTTAGTTGACAGTAAACGGGTGCAGGTGTCGGAGGATTGATAACTCTGATTGGACGGAACTCTCCAAACGTGACGGCAAAACAAAATTCTGCTCACAAGGATGGACAAACTGGAATCATGGCTTGGAAATGCAAAAGTAACTTTCTGGACAACTTTGTCAACACGATGATGCAGCAAATGGATGAATTGATTCACCTCAGTGAATCTACTTTTGGAAAATGGATGGATCTGCATGATGATCTTTGAGGAAATGGGATCAGTGGATTCAAAACCTGGAGGAACGGAACACAAGAATCTGAAAAAAACCCAACATGAACTGCAAAAAATGGCCTCCTTGTGGTCGTCCAACCAAAACCACTGACTAACAAAAGTTACCACCTCTTGTCCTTTCTGTTCCCCTCCCATTCCCCCCAACCGGTCGAGGCAGACGGCCGCACACTTTGAGTCTGGTTCTGCCAGAGATTTCTTCCTGTTAAAAGGGAGTTTTTTCTCTCCACTGTTGCCGCGATTGCTTGCTCATTGTGTGAATTGTTGGGTTTCTTCTCTGTAATATTATGAATGATAAAAAAAAAAAAAAGGAGTGCAAGTCCGACTGTCACCTCCACGTGGTGCACTCTGGGTAACGCTAACGACGGCGGCAAACGATAAGTTTACCAGGACATTTGTGACTTATTTGAAATCTTGATCTTTTTGAGTAAATGTTAATGTGTAGAATGTGTTTGAATGTTTGTTTGTCGTCGTGACGATAAAGTCAAGTAAATTTTCACGTGTTTTCATGTGTCCAGAAACGGCAGCAAAATATGGACTGGATTTCACCGACTGGACTTGATGTGGTTTCCCTGTGTGAGTTGACAAACTTGTATTTATTTCCTTGCTGTCCTTTTATTGCTTTCCTTTTCTCTTTCCTTCCATTCTTTTTCATGTCTTTCAGCCCTTTCTTTTTGCCATTGCTCCTATATTTTTTATTTCCTCCATCCCTACTTTCATCTCCGTGTTCTCTCCTTCTCTAATGTATTGTATTGCTTCCTTTCTTCCTTCCAGTCCCCTTTTCTTAAAATTAAATTAGGTTTTAGTCCAACGAGCAGGGGTATCACAGCACAGCCACTTCAGCCTCAGTGGGTGAAGCTGAGTTTTTTGTCTTAACGTTATCAAACTGCTCTAAATTTATTTTATTTTCACTGAAATTTGAAAAATTGACTGATTGACACGTTAACCTACATTTTATTTTCCATTTATAATTCACAGTATAAGTGTGGTTTAAAGCGAACAGGGCTTATGAAGAATAAGTTATTTAAAGCTAACTGTATTTTCTTCTCCGTTTTATTGTGTTGAAGAAAAGAGCCTGTGATTGTTTGACTTTAATTTCTACTTAACCTTTATATGTTTCTTTGATGTCGTTTTGTTTATTTTCTGCTTTGTATTGATTTTTTTTCCATCTTGAATCTGCATTTTGTGTTAAATAAATGAATAACTAATTTATTTGAAGTTTCTGGCTCTTTCACTCACACTCACTCCGCTGAACTGGCTGAACAAATGTGTGCCACAGTCTGGCCCTCGGTGACTCTGTATGGCCTGAAACCTTCTGTTTTCTCATATTATTTATGGGCTGGCAGTGACTTAAACACACATCGGTGTGTTTGCTAATGATGTTGCTAATTTTCCTCACATTCCAACAATTCAGCAGCTTTGAATACATTTGTCATCTCCACGTAATATCACCTTTGTCCACCGGAGGTCAGTTTTTTGCAGTTCTGTTTTATAATGATTTATCTATGGCCTGGCAGGGTCTGCAACATAATTTTTTTTCCTCACAAAAGTTACTATTTATTTCAACAATTTAGCAGCTTGAAATCAAAGTTGGCAATTTGGTCTAACTTGTCTGCCAGAGGGCAGTTTTAACATGTAAATGCATACATTTCAAGATTTTCTTCACCACCTACAACTTCCTAAACAGCCTTGCCCCTTCTTACCTGACAGACCTCCATTGCCCCATTCACTCACACCGAACACGCTCCACCGACGCAAACACCCTCACCCCCATCATCAGGACCAAATACCGCACAATAGTTGACGGAGCCTTTGCCGCCCTTACCCTCTCGAACTCCATCCCGCTGGCCATCCCAAATTCTGATTCACTGCCGTCTTTCAAACGTCATCTCAAAACCCATCTCTTCAAGATCACTTACACCTGGAAAAAACATTTTACATCCTTTATTGTTAATTTCCTATCTACTCTGTATTGCTGTTTTTTCTTTTGTTATTGTAAAGTGTCTTGGGGTACCTTGAAAAGCGCTTTATAAGTCCTGTCATTTTTTTTTTGTCACTTAAATTTTTATTGACATTTTTTTCCAACATTTAAAACAAATACACAAAAACTGAACATATTGCCCGGGAAGTGCACGTTATCCATCCAGTCCTGTAAAATGGTGTATCTTTCAATTATTACTCCAGTTCAGTGTCATCGTTTGTCCTGTATTGGGTCCATTTTTCCCATTTCCTGTCCAGTTGTGCTCCCTGTAGCCTCAATATATGTGTCAATTTTTCCATCAAAAATATATCTTCCACAATTATCCATTGATCTTTCGTTGGTGGCGTTTCCTTTCCCCATTTCCTAGTGATGGCTTTCTTGCCTGCCACCAGCAGTATTTTGATCAGGTAACCATCATTAGTAATATCAATCTCTTCTGTGAATTTACATAAATAAAGCACTAGACAGGTCTTAGGAATTCCATATCCTAATATTTGCTGTAGTTCCCTAGATAGCATTTCTCAGAATACAGTTATTTTTTGGCATTTCCAAAAGATGCGACAGTGGTCTACATTCAAAGATCCACACCCTCGCCAACATTTCTGATGTCTGTGCAACTGCTTACTCTTAATTTTCGGTGTAATAAAAAAACGGATCAGATTCTTCCATGCAAACTCCCTCCAAATTCGTGAATTAGTGGAGGAGTGATGAATCTCCCACATTTTGTGCCACTCCTCATCTGTAATTTCTACATTGAGATCTGCCTCCCATTTCACCTTAATATATTTAGTTGTATGTTTGTTGTTAGTACACAACCCTTGATATAATGATGAGACTATTCTTATGCTACTGTCCTGATATGCTTTAGTTATGATTCGGATGACATCATTCACTCCCCCAGAAGAGTCCAACTTGATCTCCTTTTTATAGTAGTCCCTTACTTGAAAATATCTAAACATTTCGTGAGAATCCAATTCATATCTTCTTCTGAGATTTTCAAAACTCACCAGCTCCCCTTTTTTCTCTAGAACACACCAAGCAGTTATTCCTTTTTCTGCCCATCTTGTAAATCTTTGATCATATTTTGCTGGGTAAAAATTGCTGTCGTAGGCTACCCATTTTAATATTTTAACATCACTCTGGATCTTGTACTTTTTCAGTACTTTAAACCACAGATCTAATGTGTGTACTGTTATTGGATTCATATTAATCTTAAGCTCCTTATATAACTGATTATCCCCGACCATATTTTGAATCGGTATTTGGTTTACTTCTTTTTCTATATCTTTCCATTTTGCTCTAAATTCCGACCTACACCAACAGTATATAGGTCTCAGTTGAGCAGCGTAAAAATACTCCATCAGTTTCGGAAGCCCCATACCACCTCTATCTTTGGGGAGCTGGAGAGTTTTATATCTGACTCTGGGTTTTTTACCACACCAGACAAATCTAGAGATCATTCTATCCCAATCTATGAACTGGCTTCGAGGGACATCTATTGGCAGGGATTGGAACACATATAAAAATCTCGGTAGTATATTCATTTTAACAATATCAATTCTTGAATTTAAATCCAGTGGTAAGGTAGACCATCTTGTTATATCATTCTGTATTTCTTGTTTTAGATGTTTGTAATTAGCACTATACAAATCAGAAAGATTTTTAGTGACCATAACACCCAAATAATTAATTGCTTTTAAGTTCCAGTTCAATTTGTATGTTTCCTGGATCTCCCTCGATGGGATATAGTTGAGTGCTAAAATCTGAGTTTTAGATACATTAATTTTATATCCTGAGAAATATCCATACAGTTCCAGTTGCTTCATCAAATTAGGGAGCGTTGTGTTTGGTTGTTCGAGGAAAGCTATTATGTCATCAGCAAAAAGCCCAATTTTATGTTCCTCACCCTTAACTGTGACACCTTTAATCTCTTTATTTTGCCGAATTGCTTGAGCTAAAGGCTCTCTAAAAATTGCGAAGAGAGTCGGCGACAAACAGCATCCTTGTCTGGTCGATCTTTGTAACATTATTTTGTCGGTCAAATTTCCATTAATTTTAATTCTAGCTGAAGGTTCCTGATACAGTGTTTTAATCAGTTCTACAGATTTATTATTGAAACCAAATCGTTCTAGTACTTGATAAAGAAAATTCCAATTAACACAGTCGAATGCCTTTTCGGCATCAATACTAACCAGTACAGTGCTTTGCTTCCTTTTTTGTGTTTGGCCAATTATTTGTAAAGTTCTCCGGATATTGTCTTGTGTTTGGCGACCTGATATGAAGCCTGTTTGATCTTCGTCTATTAATTCTGCAATAAATGCATTTATTCTTTTGGAAATAATGGATGTATATATTTTATAATCTATATTTAATATTGAAATGGGTCTATAGCTTTCACACCTATCCTTATCTTTGCCTGGTTTTAAAATGACTGAAATAATTGCTTCTCTCCACGTTTGTGGTGCTTTATTTTCTTTCAGAGTCCAGTTAAAGGAGGCCTGGAGTGCTGGTATCAATTCTTCCTTAAAAACCTTATACCATTCTGCAGAGTAGCCATCACTCCCTGGAGATTTATTATTTTTCAATGAATTTATCGCCTGAATAATTTCTTCTCTTGTAATTTCTGCTGTTAATCTTTCATTTTGCCTAGAGCCAATTGATGGTAAATCTAGTTGTTCTAAAAAAACTCGCATTTCCTCTGCATTTGCAGCAGGTGGCTGCGTATATAGTTTTTCATAGAACCCCTGAAATATCCTCTCTATACCCTCTGGTTCGTGTATTAGTTCATTGGTATGTGGATCTCTAATTTTTTGTATCGTATTCACAGCTTGCTGTTTACGGATACGTTTTGCTAAAAGTTGTGTCGCTCTGGGGCCAATTTCATAATAATTTTGCTTCAAATATATGTTCTTCTTACCGTATTCATCCAATAGTAATTCAGATATCTTCAATTTGGTGTCCTTAATTTGTTTATATATTTTTTGATCATTTGTCTTCTGGTACCTTTGCTCTAATTCTCTCAATGTTACAGAATGATTTGAATATGCTTCTCTTCTGATTTTCTTAATTAATGAGGTTCTAGCTATTATCTTCCCTCGAACAACCACTTTCAGAGCATCCCATATTGTGTGAGGGCCCACTTCTCCATTATTATTTTCCACCATATATTGCCTAATATCCTCCCTCAAATCTTTGACCAGTCCTTCATTATTTAACATGCCTACATTTAGTCTCCATAGTGTCTGTCTTTTTCTGGCATTCAGATTGATTTTTAGAAATAATGCATTATGATCTGATATATCAGCACCTCTAATCTTACACTCAATCACCCTGTGTCTATCCCCCACATTTAGGAAAAAATAATCTATTCTCGAGTGAACATTGTGTGTTGCAGAATAATGTGTGAAATCCTTTTCAATAGGGTTGAGACTTCTCCATATGTCTATCATTCCCATCTCTTCTAGAGATACCTTTACAAATTTTGATCTGTTTTTTTGTTCCTTTTAAACTTGTTGTATCTAAGCTATGGTTCATAACTATGTTAAAATCCCCCCCACAGACTAAAGTACCTTTCATTTCGGTTGCAATGACATTAAACAGGGACTTAAAGAAGTGTTTACTGCTCTCTGGGGGTGCATAAACATTTACCAACGTAACCAGTTCGTTTTCTAGTTTTCCTATCACTAGGACAAATCTTCCCTCTTTATCTTGGATTTCCTTTTCACAAACAAATATAGTTGAGTTTGGGATTAATGTCATAACTCCCCTCCTACGCCCTTGTTTATATGTACTATAGTATGAGTTCCTAAATCCAAATTTTTTAAATTTTTCATGTTCTGTCTGGGACAGATGAGTTTCCTGTAGAAATATGACATGTAGTTTTTCTTTTTTCAATTTCGTTATAACTGTTCCTCTCTTTTTAGGAGTATTTAGACCATTTACATTTAAGGACATTATTGTCAGATCATTACATACCATATTACTTCACTATTGTGCGTAAGTGCATTCCCCGGCAACTCAAACATTACATGAACTTGAACATTGAACAAATTATGAACATTGTGTGACTTCCACGCTGGGATCCTTCTTCTTCTCCCCCTAGTCCCTGTTGGTGGGTGGATGGGAAATCCTCTCCAGTGAGGGCCCATCCCTAGACCTAGAGCTGAGACCAGCATAGTCTAGACAAGTCCAACCTTTGTATCCCTCGTCCTGTCGGTAATATTTCTTTACTGAACTGTAGATCTGAAGCCCCTTTTTTTTTTATTTTTATTTTTTTATTAACCAACTCAACTAACCTAATTTAACTGTCTCGTTAGTTCCACGTGAATTGAACTGGGTCAGTGTCATTTAAAGCCTTGTTACCTTTTTACACAGACATGATGTTAAATATCAGGTCTCCTCTCGTACTCTTCCAACTTTTCCTTCGCACGATGTGCCGGCGTATCCTGCTTCGGTTTGTCGTCTCCTACACGCTGCCATCCCGGAGCACATCGAGTCATCTCCTCCGCTCGCCCCGCGTCCACATCTGGTACATCCACGGTTAATCCCCTTGCTCTCATGTCCTGCGCTGCAGTAAATCGAGCGTAGGTGTTGTTCTCTGAGAATCCGAGCGAGGGTTAGGTTAGGTGAAAAAAGTGTACCCCACTATCCCGAAGGACAGTAGAGTAGTGGCACGCTCCATGACGGCTCCCCCTAATATGGGAAGGCTTGGTCCCCCAAGCCCAGGCCCCAGGAAGACACATTCGGTTCTGCTTCATGAATTATCTTTTTTTTATGATGAATTATCTTTTATTTAAATGATGACGTCTTGTTTTAAATCAGGGAATAAATACAAATCCGAAAATGGGTTTAATTGCTGTCCGATCTAGAATTATTAATTAATTTGTTTTGATTTTATTTCAGCCAATTGTCATTTAATTATGTTTAGGGCTGAAAACCACTTAGGGTAGGATTAGGGCAAATTTAAACTTGAGGTTAGGGTGAGGGCAGTATTTAAATTTGGGTAGGATTAGGGCTGTATTGCCATTATGGGTAGGATTAGGGCCATATTATTCCAATGGGTAGGTTTAGGGCTGTATACTCCTGTGGGTAGGGTTAGTATAAAGGGACAGGTATAGTTGTAGCTAAACAAATTGTGTTTTGAGGTTAAACAGGTCAAAGGGTTAGGGTTAGGGTTAGGGTAAGGGTTAGGGTTGGGGTTCGGGTTGGGGTTAGGAGTTAAAAGAATAAAACTTAAAGAGCACTGGCCTACTGATCCGGTTGGTGGTGGGGGTCCAGTCCAGGGTCGGCGGACGGGACCAGGGTGTGATCCCCAGGCAGAGTTCTGGGCAGGAAAGAGGGGGCCCACTGTGGAGATGAGTTAATTAAAATCCAGTGAATTTGTCATGTGGAGTTCTGGAGTTGAAGCCGGGTCGCCGGTGGAGGGGTAGGTGTGTTGCTTGTAGCGTATTAAAATAACAATTCTAAGAACCTTGGTGGGCTGTTAAAATATAAATAAGGTTAAGGTTCATGACATAGTCATGAACAAAATAAAAGAGGGAAAGGGACCAAGGCTATAGTGGTATATGAAATATTAAAATAAAATAGAAATCTAAAAACTTAAAAAGCTTAAAAGTTAAAAAATAAATAGGGTTAAGGTTTATGTTTTTTTGGGGGGGATCATAAACGACTTAAAAAAACACAAAGGTAGGGTAAAACAGAGCTTTCTTGGAGTTTTTTTGTGTGTAAAAAAACAAAATAAAAGCTTGAGATAAAATATGTGTAGGCGACCCGGGTTCGAGTCCAGTAAAAGGCTGGTTGGTGCCCTGGGGTGGATGGTGCCCTGATGGAAAAATAAAGAAGTAAAAGGTTAAAGAAAGATGGAGTTTTTTGTGTTGTTTTTTTGTTTTTTTAGTTTTTTAGTTTTTTAGTTTTTTAGTTTTTAATGGATGTTAAAAATAAAAGGATAAAGAAAAAATGAGTTAAAATGACATTGAAATCGATGTTTTAAATTAAAAAGAATAAAAATAAAAAAATAAAAAGATAAAAAATAAAATGTTAAAATGAAATTAAAACCATCCCATAGAGGTTAAAAAGGGCTGTTAAGAAATAAATACAAGTAGGGTCTATGATAGTAAAATCACAGACAGCTTAAAAAACCAGGGCACCATGCAGCCAAAAAAGTGGGTCAGGAGGGACAACCACGCCAGGAGGGGGCAGTAGATGGTCCTGGAGATGGTTCTTTATTCTGCATTTAAGCCTCCTGGCGTGGTGGTCCCAAGCCTGTGGATCCAGATCCTTTCCGCCCTCTTTCTCTGCCCGCATGTCCAGTGGTCGTCATGCTCTAAGCCGGAGATGATGAGATGAGCGGGGGAGTGTAATTGGAAGTGTTGGACCAAGGGTGTCTGGAGCCTGCCCTCCCCGATGTTGTAGAGGTGTTGGGTTAGACGGGTGAGTATAGAATGTTTCGTTTCTCCGATGTAGTGTTTCTTGCAGGTTTGACAGGTGATGATATATACTATGTTCGTGAAGTTGTATGAGAAAGTGCCTAGTGTTGGGTATGATGTGTTGGTGTATGAGTTGTGTATGAATTTCCTGTTTATGTAATGTTGGGTGTGTTTTATGTGTGGTTGGGGTGTATGATCTGAGAAGCGTGACTGTGTGAGTAGACTTTGGAGGTTCCGGTTTTTCCTGTAGGCTGAGATGGGTCGATGGTTCAAAATGCTGGCTGTTGTTGTAAAAGTTGCTTGAAGTTCTGTTTTATGCTGTGATGAAGTCCAAGGGTCTTGTGGGAGAAGGTAGCTATAAAGGGGATTAGTCGGGGTGAGTCCGTCAGGGTGTTGTCAGTCCTTGATGTCTGGTCCAGAGGGGTAGGACTGCCTCCAGGTCCTGTGTGGGTTAGGGTTAGGGCTAGGGTTAGGGTTAGGGTAAGGGTTAAGGGTTAGGGTTAGGGTTAGGGTTAGGGTTAGGGTAAGGGTTAGGGTTAGGGTTAGGGTAAGGGTAGGGTAGGGTTAGGGTTAGGGTTGGGGTTCGGGTTGGGGTTAGGAGTTAAAAGAATAAAACTTAAAGAGCACTGGCCTACTGATCCGGTTGGTGGTGGGGGTCCAGTCCAGGGTCGGCGGACGGGACCAGGGTGTGATCCCCAGGCAGAGTTCTGGGCAGGAAAGAGGGGGCCCACTGTGGAGATGAGTTAATTAAAATCCAGTGAATTTGTCATGTGGAGTTCTGGAGTTGAAGCCGGGTCGCCGGTGGAGGGGTAGGTGTGTTGCTTGTAGCGTATTAAAATAACAATTCTAAGAACCTTGGTGGGCTGTTAAAATATAAATAAGGTTAAGGTTCATGACATAGTCATGAACAAAATAAAAGAGGGAAAGGGACCAAGGCTATAGTGGTATATGAAATATTAAAATAAAATAGAAATCTAAAAACTTAAAAAGCTTAAAAGTTAAAAAATAAATAGGGTTAAGGTTTATGTTTTTTTGGGGGGGATCATAAACGACTTAAAAAAAACAAAGGTGGGGTAAAACAGAGCTTTCTTGGAGTTTTTTTGTGTGTAAAAAAACAAAATAAAAGCTTGAGATAAAATATGTGTAGGCGACCCGGGTTCAAGTCCAGTAAAAGGCTGGTTGGTGCCCTGGGGTGGATGGTGCCCTGATGGAAAAATAAAAAAGTAAAAGGTTAAAGAAAGATGGAGTTTTTTGTGTTGTTTTTTTGTTTTTTTGTTTTTTTAGTTTTTTAGTTTTTTAGTTTTTAATGGATGTTAAAAATAAAAGGATAAAGAAAAAATGAGTTAAAATGACATTGAAATCGATGTTTTAAATTAAAAAGAATAAAAATAAAAAAATATAAAAAGATAAAAAATAAAATGTTAAAATGAAATTAAAACCATCCCATAGAGGTTAAAAAGGGCTGTTAAGAAATAAATACAAGTAGGGTCTATGATAGTAAAATCACAGACAGCTTAAAAAACCAGGGCACCATGCAGCCAAAAAAGTGGGTCAGGAGGGACAACCACGCCAGGAGGGGGCAGTAGATGGTCCTGGAGATGGTTCTTTATTCTGCATTTAAGCCTCCTGGCGTGGTGGTCCCAAGCCTGTGGATCCAGATCCTTTCCGCCCTCTTTCTCTGCCCGCATGTCCAGTGGTCGTCATGCTCTAAGCCGGAGATGATGAGATGAGCGGGGGAGTGTAATTGGAAGTGTTGGACCAGGGGTGTCTGGAGCCTGCCCTCCCCGATGTTGTAGAGGTGTTGGGTTAGACGGGTGAGTATAGAGTGTTTCGTTTCTCCGATGTAATGTTTCTTGCA
The DNA here is from genome assembly GCF_963457635.1 of Microchirus variegatus. Classification (NCBI taxonomy): domain Eukaryota; kingdom Metazoa; phylum Chordata; class Actinopteri; order Pleuronectiformes; family Soleidae; genus Microchirus; species Microchirus variegatus. Next base: position 281,111 of record NW_028154737.1, read on the forward strand.
GGTTTGACAGGTGATGATATATACTATGTTCGTGAAGTTGTATAGGGTTAGGGTAAGGGTAGGGTAAGGGTTAGGGTTAGGGTAAGGGTTAGGGTTAGGGTTAGGGTTAGGGTTAGGGTTAGGGGTAAGGGTTAGGGTAAGGGTTAGGGTAAGGGTTAGGGTTAGGGTTAGGGTTAGGGTTAGGGTTAGGGTTAGGGGTTAGGGTAAGGGTTAGGGTAAGGGTTAGGGTTAGGGTTAGGGTAAGGGTAAGGGTTAGGGTAAGGGTTAGGGTTAGGGTTAGGGTAAGGGTAAGGGTAGGGTAAGGGTTAGGGTAAGGGTTAGGGTAAGGGTTAGGGTTAGGGTAAGGGTAAGGGTTAGGGTAAGGGTAAGGGGTAAGGGTAAGGGTTAGGGTTAGGGTAGGGTTAGGGTTAGGGTAAGGGTTAGGGTTAGGGTAGGGTTAGGGTTAGGGTTAGGGTAAGGGTTAGGGTTAGGGTAAGGGTAAGGGTTAGGGTTAGGGTTAGGGTTAGGGTAAGGGTTAGGGTAAGGGTTAGGGTAAGGGTTAGGGTAAGGGTTAGGGTAAGGGTTAGGGTAAGGGTAAGGGTAAGGGTTAGGGTAGGGTTAGGGTTAGGGGGTTAGGGTAAGGGTTAGGGTAAGGGTTAGGGTTAGGGTTAGGGTAGGGTAAGGGTTAGGGTTAGGGTAAGGGTTAGGGTTAGGGTAAGGGTTAGGGTTAGGGTTAGGGTTAGGGTTAGGGTTAGGGTTAGGGTTAGGGTAAGGGTAAGGGTAAGGGTTAGGGTTAGGGTAAGGGTTAGGGTAAGGGTTAGGGTTAGGGTTAGGGTAAGGGTTAGGGTAAGGGTTAGGGTAAGGGTTAGGGTTAGGGTTAGGGTAAGGGTTAGGGTTAGGGTAAGGGTAAGGGTTAGGGTAAGGGTTAGGGTAAGGGTTAGGGTAGGGTTGGGGTTAGGGTTAGGGTAAGGGTTAGGGTAAGGGGTAAGGGTTAGGGTAAGGGTTAGGGTTAGGGTTAGGGTAAGGGTTAGGGTGGGTTAGGGGTTAGGGTTAGGGTTAGGGTAAGGGTTAGGGTTAGGGGTAAGGGTTAGGGTAAGGGTTAGGGTTAGGGTAAGGGTTAGGGTAAGGGTAAGGGTTAGGGTAAGGGTTAGGGTTAGGGTGAGGGTTAGGGTAAGGGTTAGGGTTAGGGTTAGGGTAAGGGTTAGGGTAAGGGTTAGGGTAAGGGTTAGGGTTAGGGTTAGGGTTAGGGTAAGGGTAAGGGTAAGGGTTAGGGTTAGGGTTAGGGTTAGGGTTAGGGTTAGGGTTAGGGTTAGGGTTAGGGTAAGGGTAAGGGTAGGGTAAGGGTTAGGGTAAGGGTTAGGGGTTAGGGTTAGGGTTAGGGTAAGGGTTAGGGTAAGGGTTAGGGTTAGGG